>NW_027492539.1:0-269126 GCF_021521415.1 Bidens hawaiensis
ACGAGATTCGGTGGCTCAAAATACACTAGTGTTTCTTAAGCGAGTGAACTCGGTTTAGTTCCGTCATGATTCGGTCCTTGACTCGGAATAAAACAGAGGATGGTTGTCACATACCCAATACCATAGAACTTATTAAAATGAACTTAGAAATTATAATAAACAATTAATACTTGTAACATATAAATCATTTTAAACGTAAAGTATTCAAATAAGAGTTCGGTTTTGGTTTGGCTCTTGACTCTAAATGAAACTGAAATTGGTGGCCCATATCCAATACCATAGAACTCTTTAAAATAAACATGAGAATAATAATACTCAAATATTTCATACAATAAGTTAACAATAAAGTATTAAACAAAAGTTTGGTTTTTATTCGGCTCATGACTCGGGATGAAACAGATAATGGTGGCCACATGCCCAATACCATTGAACTATATAAAAATGATTTGGAAACTAAAAGAAATTAGAAACTACACAACAATAGTAAACTTGCATAAATTAAATCGTAAGTTAAGGTATATATCAAGGACTATAATAGTCCTCCATGCAGCTTTGCCTTGTAGCACAACACTTCAACCAACTGTGGCCGGAGTAGTGAAAGCGAAGGAAATAACGGTTGTATATCAAATATATGTTGCAACATCAAGCTATAAGTAATAAGAATTAGTTATAACAAGGTTAGCATTAGTTTGACCATAAGTAATCAAACTAACAAGAGGTTGAATATGAACACTTGAATCTTAGATTGAGAGAGAGTTTGTAGAGTGTGTTGGCCTTGTTTAAATAAGGAAAGATTAAAGGGTTGGTATTAAGGTTTCTTTTGAGATTTGCATGCAAATGGGTATGTTTAAAAGGTCAAACAAAGAACAAAATAACAAGAATAAACGAGCTAGTCTGCAGGTCTGGCTAGGCGCTGCGTGGCCTCAAAAAGAGAGGGTGTTCGTGCGGTGCCCTTAGGGGGGGGGGGGGTTGTTCTTGCTTTTGATAATTAATGATTTAAGCCCCTGAAGTTCGTTTTAAATCGTTTTTAGTCATAAAGAGGTGTTTTAACGCACCGAAAAAGATACTTTCTTAATCTGACACTTGTGTAACATAAACGAGCATAAAACCCAATATTTTATTATAACGATGGATCTGAAAGAGCAAAATGGGTCGGGTTTTTGATACAATGCATATACAAGTTAATCCGAAAATGACAAAATGTTACAGTTTTGAAAAGAACTATTCACGAATTATCAAGTACACTTTGATGATTATATATTTTCGAGTAAACTTGAATGTTTAGAAGGTTATCCTCATCAAGCACACTTGAAGAATATGTGGTACATGTGTGAATATGCTTTATGTTAGTGCACGGTTTCGGTGTCCGTATCGATCGAATAAGTTATAGGCGGTTTAGTCTTTGTATTTAATGTATATTGCAAAATAGCCTATAAATAGGGAGCTCATGCTCATAATTTAGTAGAAAACTTGTACATAGATCTAAATTATCCTCTCCATAAGTTATTATTCTCTCTAATGTATTCACACTAAATTATCATTAAAGTATATATTTAAAGTATCAATTTCTTGTTGATGTATCGTTTTAGCGGCTAGATCTTGGTCTCCATGACGTTATCTCAAGAATCATCGTTTAACCTCAATTTACAAACCAATCAATAAACAAGAATGAATCTGTCAGTAAACTGTTATCATCAAAACTCAAACCCTAACATGTTTATGTCATATCTAGGGTTTTAATTAATCAATTAACATCATAATCATCAAAATTACAGAGATTTAACATCTAGGGTTTATGAAGAACTCATCAAAACATAATATTGACACATAAAATATACCAACTAGCATTAGTAATGATAAGAATCAATCAAAGACACCACCAATTGCAAGAATTAAGATTGTATAGAAGGTGATTATGCAATGCGGCCCTAACATATAATCAAGTGAAGCTAGGGCTTGAGGCCTCCAATTTGAGAAGACCTCCATATTTGAAAGCTTGTATAACCTAGGTTTGTTGTTGAGAGGTTGAGAGATTGCCGGAGAAGAAGAAGAGTCAGCGAGCTGGTCAAGAAGCATCCCCAAGGTTTACAGAAAGTAGGTGAAGTGTTTCTATGTGTAGATAATAAAAGTAGGTAAGAACAAAAGATTTAAACATGAATGAGAGCCACTAGTTTTTTTCTATATAAACTATATGTCTGTGGTAATTTTTTCCTCCTATTGAAATGCTTTTAATTTTATTTTTATTAATCTATTTGTTTGATATACGAAACCATTAAGAATGTTGTTTATAATTATATATTAATCTATTTGTGTTTGATGCACATATCCATTAACTATGTGTTTTATAAATTATATATGTTTATCAATATTTAACATTTTTAATATTATGAATATTTACTTCAAATTTGTATAATAGGTGTGTAATAATTAAAGATTGAATACTATGACGTATTACAAATAAATTATTCCATTAAAGTTTATTATTATCGATATTTAACGAAATAGAAAAGCAAGTTGATAACAATAAAACTTGGAAAAAGGCCTTGGTTTTTCACTTCGCTTTAGGCCTCTAAAAAGGTTGGGTCAGCCCTGTGATTATGGTTTGTTAGTGGCTTGAGGTCGTGAAAGATTGGGAGCAGCTGTAGGTCGATGTTCTTGGTGGAATTAGGGTTGTGGATTTTTATTTTAATATGTTTTAATCCTAATTTACAAGAATGGTCCACGTTAACACAATTTTTGGCTTAAAAACCAACTTTTTAACAACGAACCGGGTTATAACAAATCATTATGAATAAAATAATAAAACTATTTAATAAGAATAAAGTCTCGTTGATAAAACTATTTTACAAAAGCCGAAAAATTACAAATTACGCACAATCAATCACAATTTCACAATACAAGTTATGAACTAAACAAATAAGCATTTAACATGTAATTTCACATAGAAAATACTATAGACATATGCTTGTGGTATTTTTTTATCATAAATAGTAGCATGTTTAGCGAGCGTAATGTACTAAATCGTGTAACACAAAAAAATCATCTTGCACATAACAATTATATCCGAATTATTTAAACATACTTGATTCGACATTAATCACCAACGTGCACTGGCAGACTCATATGTATGACTCATTTTTGACACATGTAAATGTCATGCATGACATGTAAGATAACGGACTTTGGATTAATGGATTTAATGTGAAAATTCAGGGTGTCACATTATCCCATTGTTGAAAGAATTTTTGTCCCGAAAGTTGATTGGTGTCGCTATGTAAATAAGTAGACTCCATGTCTATGTATATGATCAAAATGAAATTAATTAGACTTTCTGCCTATATGTAAGATCAAAATGAACCAAGTAAAAATCATGTCTATAGATTAGTGTTGCTAACATTTGGGCAAAGTTGCAAATGTTTAATAAAAAAAAATTCTCGGTTGTCACATCATCCGCTTGTTGAACGAAATTTCTTCCCGAAATTTTGATAATGATGGTTTGAGACCGTAACGATAGTTTATCGATAATAAAAGTGTCAATGAGCATGGCAGTATAAAAAGTTGGAAATGCTTGCACGAATGATTTTTGTGATGCTTTATGAAATTTGCGATTCATGGTCTTTGGTGTGAGTATTGGTTATGCAAGGTCAAAGCGAAGGTGAATATGCTTATGGGGCTAAGATCGGGAAATGATCTAGCTCTAGTCCCCACCGTCAACATACTTTTAGTGCGTATATATAGGGTGTATCGTAGCAAACCCACCACACTAATAGAATATCGCAAGTGGCTCCTATCACCAATCATTACTTTGCCAAAGTGAAGTATAACATAAGGAGAATTAGAATAGTCTGAACTCGTTTCTTAACTTTAGCCCGAAGTATTAGGTGTCTTGTCTACGGTCGTATCCATAAGAATAATAGCATTTCCGACCAGATGCTTCCGCTTTGTGAATTACAGATTTAAAGATTTTGGTTGGTTTCCAAAGGAGGGATTTGAAAATGGAGAGTCTTACGTCGGCTAACAGAGGTTGTTCTTTCCGGTGGATTGCATGATGGATTTAGTCCTCGTATGTGCGATATAAGATGCTTCAAGTGTAGAGAAAATTTCTCATGTGAAGGAAGTTTCATGTCAAAGTTCCATTCCAAGGAAATAATATGGGAAAAAAATGAGAGAGCGCTTATATGTTCCACAAGTAACGTTGTTGCAGGAGTTTGATCGATTACTAGGAGTTGTGTCCATTCGGTGAAGGTCGGTCAGTACTGAGTTTAGGGAGTTGAGACAATAGGATTATCTTGTAGAAAATATGAAGTTAGAGTTTGTTATTATAGAGCATAAAACAGGTAAGGCCAAGGGTTGAACAAAGGTCAGATTCGTAGAGTCAAAATAAAATTCATAGTCAGAGCATAAGGAATAGGGTGTCAGTTTACGAGGGGTTCGTCAAAATCCGTGCACAAGACAAAGCTAAAGGTCTGACCATGAGATTTTGGAAAAGTTTTCAATCAAAAGGGTTTTCATAACAAAGTTTTGATGAGGTTCACAAATTCTTGGAAACACTTGTAATAATTAATTAGGATATATAAAAAATTAAGTGATGATAATATAGGGCTCATAGTCGTTAGTGTCTTTAAATAATTAAGTTTATAGTTTTAAGAGTTTGTTTTAGAAAAGTGTTTACACAACGGAATCCATCTCACACCAATGTGCCTATAGATTCACGATTACGTTCTAGACCATACTCGTTTCTACTTTACCAATATCAAATAATTCTTGATTTGTGAAAACAGGGTATACAGGAATAAACTGATCAATGTTTTTAGTTTCTTCAGTCTTCTTCTTGTTTTTAACCATTTTTTCTTTTAGTGCTTATTTTATTGGATGCTTCACTGAATTATAGTTGACTGAATTATAGTTAACCTTTGATCCACCACATATGTCAAAGGATTGGTGTTCCCTTCTTGTTTGCTCATGATGTTTCTTTATCTTTGGTGTCATCTTTGGTAGCAAGGGAAGCTTGCCAATTGAGTTTGGTTTGCCTTTTCTTCCAAAATTTGAACCTTCATCACTTCAACTCTGATTTGTCACACCCTCAAAATCCACTAACGGAGTTTTACCGTCAGAGGGTGTGAACTAACAGGATCGGAATCATTAGTTATAATCAAACCATAAAAACGTTTAAATGAAAATAAGTGCGGAAGCGTAAAACCATAGAAACAATGTTACGTCACGCAGGACGATTTAAAACCAATGATAACAGTTAACAGTAAGTTTGCATAGTTAAAAGTTTATCAAGCAATGCATGTTCCTAACCGCGCGCCCGCCTCGGCTACCTGAGAATAACATACTAAAAGTGTCAACACAAGGTTGGTGAGTTCACAAGTTTAAATAAAAATAAAGCGTTCAGCGTTTACGTTCAGCGTTTTGCGTTACAGCGTTTTTGCGTTACAGCGTTTTGCGTTACAGCATTTTGCGTTACCAGATAGTGTTATGTTAATTATATATCGATAGGTAGCTAGTCTAAACAACAAGTATTACTAAGTGTTCGACACCGAAGCTGACTCATTTAATAAGTGCCTTGTCACCAGGTCCTCCAGACCATGGTACGTGTTAGCCAAAATTACACCCGCTCGACCTCCAGTCGAGTTTAGCGTTGGGTGGGGTTTGTCAAACCCAGTAGTACTACTCAACAGTGACTCGCTATTCTAAATATTAACCGGTTCGATGTGTAGGACTTCAAATATTTCGTTTGCCACTTAGCCTTTACAAGTGATATATAATTTATAACAAAATCTTAAATGCGTTGTGGAGTATGTTATCTCCCCCAAGGGAAAAGCGTTTGAAAACAGTTTAAAGAGGGAAAAGTGAAACTCACTGTTTGCGAAGAATTTCCCAAATTAAATCACCAAGATGCGCGTCACCGAAAAACTCTCTCTAGTGTTCTAAAACAATAAAGAGATTTTTCTAAGTGTCGGAATATTATCGAGTCTCTAGACCCGGCACATAATACCTATGCACATAACATGTTTCGTGTTTCGTTTGTGAATCGTGTGTGACTTTAACAAGTGTTTTTGTGACACATCACATGTGTAAGCAATCATACACGTGTCATGTATTCATAACGTACATTACTAGCAATTATTCCCCGTAAGGGTATTTTGGTCAACAAATAACAATTAACTAGCCATTATTCCCCATAAGGGCATTTTGGTCAAATTATGACAATCATCTTGCAATCATTCCCCTCAAGGGCAATTTGGTCAAAACACGATAATAAATTAGCAAGTATCATATTTCATGCATTTTCACAAAACTCAGCAGCTAGTTTCACCGAGACAGAAATCTTACTAGAAAGATTGTACTATTTCACTGATCATAGCATCTCAATTAATTTACCAAAAATCATCACAGAAGCACATATGTCTTAGGTTTCCAGAACATATTTTATTACATTTTTATTCCTCATAGTTTTCTCACAATCATCAAATCATTACAGCAAACTCATAACAGTCAAATTTATACGCAACAGAATGTTATTTGCAATTCCCATTAAACGAAAAATCCAATAAATGCAAGACAACTTGGGTTTGGTTCCTAACTCAATGAGTCAACTTCTAGAAGTGGAACCAACCCAATTGGTCTCGTAGTTCATGAGATATAACATTTACAACATAACCTAACAGCAGGTCTAACAGCTCAGCTTTGCACAACGTTTTTGTAAAAACATAAAAGTTAACTTCTACTTGTCCAAAAATTACAAGTTTATATTCTTTAGAAACTAGACTCAGTCTAGTTTACTGTAGTACCAACAATCTCAACCAATTTTCATGTTTACACTTCGTTACAGTCACTTAAACATCAAATACACATTCTGTCCAGAAACTGTTTGCATCCAAACTCAATATATTAACAACCTATGAACTATCATGCATTCATATGACCCTCTAGACTCCATAAACACCATCCATGCACATCAATTACATATTACATACTTGATTAGGGTTTGTGTTTGAACTCAAATCAAAGACACAACAATCAACATGCAACAAGATTCAATCTAGTTATCAAATCATCATTCAATCAACCACAATCATATTAGCTATACACACTCATAAAATCGGCTGCTAGGGTTTGTTATTAACCCAACAAACATCAAAATCAAGCAACAAGAGTGTAAAGGATGATCAATTATACCTTCCTAGCACCTAGTTCTTCAATCAAACACTTGATTTAAGGATTGTATGTGTGTATAAAGCGGACGGCAGCCGTGAGGGATGGGGTGAAGGGTTCCGATCGGGATCTTGGGTTAATAATAATAATAATAGTTAGGGTTAAGTTAATGATATATTTATAGACATACAAGTTACACTCAAGTCCCTCTACTTTCAAGTGTTGTTTTTCTAACTTAACTAACTTAGTTCTTGTTTCTTGTCTAGCATTACACACAATATAATCAAGTAACACATATTTTAACACATAATTATCACATAATTATTATGTTGACGTTTTTCATTTATTTCTCAATCGTTTGCGTAAACTTGTTTGCGTTTCGGTGCATTTCCCGAAAGACTACACATGTAGTAAGTGTTAAGCGTCATTTAAACCTTAGTTTAAATGTAATGAAGTGTGCGTTATAGATTCAATGATCTTAAGTTTGTATTGACAGAGTTGAGTTAACGGAGTTAACCTGAAATTGACGATTGTCACATGATTACTTGAATCACTCAAGTTATCTTTATTTAAACAGTCATCATCAAGGTCATCTTAAGATACTTGCAAACCAACAAAAAATTCAGCATATTTCTTATCTTTCACTTCCTCTTTCATCACAAACTCTCCTTTTCATCAACTTCAACCAACTCTTGGTTTTCAATGAAATATTCTTTTTCCTAAAAAACCTCTCTAAACTTATCATGGAATGCATTTCACTTTTCCTTATCAACGTTCAATGAGTAACTATCATTGAAAGGTGGAGGAACAACCTTGTATTTATCTTCATCCTTGATCTTGTTTAATGTTTCACAAATATTTCCAGTTGAAACTAAAATATTTTGGAAATCATTTTCAACTTGAAGTGTAGTGTTCTTCAAAGTTTCATCAAGAAACATTTCCTTCAATTCTTCTATTTTAGTGACATATCTGGACTGTTTCATATAGCTGTCCATACAGTCTAGTTCAAGACTTTTGATTCTTTCCTCATAGGTTAAGTCACTTGCCTCATAGACATTGATCATACTTTGTTTTCTAAAACACTCACTTTGTAATTTTCCTACAGTTATTCTTAATGATTCATTCATTTCAATTAATAAAGTTTTGAGATATTTGAATGTACCTTAGATGAAGAGGATTCAGCTTCTCCTTCAATTTTAGCCATGAAAGCTACATTTTCCTTCTCAATGTCATTGACATGATTGCTCCAATAAAAATCACCATCTTGTTGTTGAGTGGCTAATGCAACATTTCCTTGGTTTCTTGGTTGGTTAACATTGTTTCTGTTGGGATTTGCAGGAGTTTGTGGAGGGTTCTTATTATTTATTTGAAAGTTCTGATGTTGGGGAACTAGTTGATAATGATTATGTGGTTGTTGGTTGTTGTAATTGTTATTGAAGTTCCTCTGCTGGCCTTGATTCTGATTCTGGTACTGATACTGATTTCTTGGATTGTTGTTCTAGAATTGTCTAGGTTGATTGCATTCCCTAGCAAAGTGTCCTGGTTGTTAACAGTTGTAGAAAATTGCTTTTGATTTGTCAAATCCTATTCTGTCATTCGTACCAGAGACAAAGGACCTTCCAGCTCTATTGAACAACCTCTTGTTTCTCAAAGCTAGCATAGCAGCTTGCCATTTTAGATCCATATCTTCTGATTCATCAGCATCAATTTGTTCAAGGTCCTCTTGAACCACACTAGTATGCATCAGATTCTTAGCCACAAAGGCATTGTTGGATTCAGCAAACACTGGAAATAAAGCTTGATATTCATTTCCTTTATTAATATTGCCACAACATATGGAGCATGTCCACTGGCCATAGAGGTTGTATCATTGTCATCAATCATTTGGACATTAAATCTGGATTGTCCACCTTAACTGTGTGTATTGCCAGCAACAAACCCCCTTGGTGTGTCACCACCATATTCACTTGGTTCATTGTGGATAGATTTCCCATGAGTGCAATAAGAGCATTTGTCACCTGAAAACTTGGTATGTCTTCTTTGATCATGTTGTTTTCTATCATCTCATATGCCGCTGCTTGTAAAAAGCATATGACATCATCTAGCTTCAATTGAGGAAAACTTACATTTTCTTTGATGAATTTACTAGCAGTGTACCATTCACCCGAAAGAGATGAGAATAACTTCTTGGTCAAATTGAAATGTGTGATTGCTAGATCAGTTGTTCTGATTTCATTCATAATTACCACAAACCATTATAACACAGACCTCGGTTTTTCACCTTCTCTAAACTTGAATCAGTTAAGATATGACTTCAGTCGATCCTTATTGTTTTTCAACTCAGTGTTGCCTTCAAACATTTCAACAATAGCATAAAACATTGCTTTGGTTGTGGTGTAATGAGCCACACTTGTCATGATTTCCCATGATAGACCCAGCTTTAACCTTTCTAAAGCTCTATCATATTTGTTTTTTATTGATCTTTCAAGTGTTTGAGTGTTTCCTGTTCCATCCGGCACATAAGGCCCATTCTTAATAGAGTTCCACATCTCAACATCATTGTAAAAAACGGCAGCTTTGAATAACACCTTCCATTAGATGTAATTTTTCTATCCATACAGCCTAGGAATCGTATTCGTAGAAACCTCTTGCGCATCCATTAATCCAGACCTCTTGCGTATCTGTTGACACGAAGGTTAACGACACTACTATTTGGTAAAGAACAATAGAGTATTAAAGGCGGAATCATTAACACTATAAATGATGTAAAACGGACACTAAAGTAACAAAAACACACAATATAATGATAATCGATTAGGGTTTAAAGGTGAAATGTCAGGATCAATGGCAGCTTTTCGTATAGGAGGGAGTCTTCCATCAAATCACTATATTCGCTCAGGTCCTCTATTTCAGATGTCTCATAAGCGTGTCCTTAAATATTCCTTTTATAGGCCTGCTCTGACATCTAACTTTTCCTTTTTAGAAACCGTAATGATTAATACAATCATATTCAAACGTATTACAATAAATGCTAAGTGTAAAAAGGTCTAAGGGCAAGCTTTGCAGGATTTGTCTTTAGCGACCAGACCTGGTAACCATTAAGTGTGCTGGCGAAGAGTTCTCCGAGCAAGCTTTACTTAGAATATTTTCCTTTGAAAATTTTCACCTAGCAGACTTTAATCCTCTTGACTATATCAAATTTTGCCCGATAATAGTCCTACGAGCAAACTTGTTCATCAGAGATCCCTTCAACCTTTGGTTAAGTTAACTTATTAAGCAAACCCAGTGTGCTGGTAACACTGTAGCTTGTTCTGAGTTGAACCTTGCTTGTTAGAAGTCCTTAAGTAATTTCTTTATCAACTTCCTTCAAGCTTGCTAGGACCACTGTTTATTAAGAATATACCTTACTAGATTTACCAAAAGACTTGGTTTTAGCATAGCTTAGTCAAGAGTTTGCTATGAAACAAACCTTGCTTTACTTTGAAGAACAGCCTTGCTAGACAAAGTGAACCTTGCTCGGTCTATCACTTAAGAGGAATTCTAGGAGATAACCTTCCTGGGAAAGCAAAATACCTTGCTAGACCAACTAAAATCTTGTTGGGAGGCCTAAGTTTGCTCGGTTTCCATACTTAACCTTTTTCAAAGAGGTTGAGAAGATACCAATCTTCTTTCAGTCTTTTCTCGTCCCAACATTTTTTCCGTTTCTAGTTGATTTTCTTCAATATCCATTTCTTTCTTTAGCATTGCTTTTGCTAATTTGAGGACATTAAGTTCGTAATGAGTTGAGTCATCTACCATGTCATACATTCCTTTATAATCCACGTTCGGATGTTCTCCTTGAATGTGAGCAAAGTAAGGATTTTGGATTATTGAAAAATATTCATGTCCCTAAGGATATTCTTCTGGATATGTCATTATTTCTTTTTCCATTGACATTATCTACTTGATCCTGATCCATGAACCAATGTTATACATTCCTTTATAATCCACGTTCGGATGTTCTCCTTGAATGTGAGCAAAGTAAGGATTTTGGATTGCTGAAAAATATTCATGTCCCTAAGGATATTCTTCTGGATATGTCATTATTTCTTTTTCCATTGACATTATCTACTTGATCCTGATCCATGCACCTTTGGAATTATCTGAGCCAGTGGGATGTTAGAGTCGAATGAATCTGAATAGTCCTCTATTGTTGTCTGATATGAATATTCATCACTAGATATATGAAATGGGAGTAGAGGGGTTCCCATATATCCTTTTCCTTCACAATATCGAGGCTAAAATGATCCTTGGCTAGATTGACGATCGGACATCTGTGTGAGGTTATATTAGGGATAGGGGTGTGTTTCTTCATCTTATATGTACTATTTATATCTTATCCATCAACAATTTTAAATGATTATTTCTTTTATATCCTCAATTGGATACTAGTAACTATTATAAACTTGATTATGATCAAAGCCTATGTATTGTAAAATGGATGATTCGCTAATATCGATGACTCTGATACCAACCTATCACACCCCGACTTAGGGGCCTTGTTGGTACATGTTTTGTAAAAACATCTAAGTTTGCGGGTTATTTAGCAGAAGTCTTTATTTTATAATAAAATATTAATATATGTTTTGAAACATTAACTTTATTAGTAAACCTTTATTTATAATAATAAAATATTTAGTTTATTTTGAAAGCTTCTCGGATAATAAATGTTTGAACCTTAGAATCAATACTTAACAATAAACAGATCTCAAGTATAATATATGAGATTAACTCTAAATATGGGTCTAGCTCATTATCACGATTGATTATAGGTTATGTATGTGTATATATCATCAGTAGTATGTGTATGTATGTATAATATTAAGATGAAGACCGAGAGAGATTCAGACAGAGACTCGTTAATTAACTCTCAAAAACTTGATTAATGTGTGAACAGTGTTCACTATAAATAGACGATGGAGTTAGTTCGTTAACATCCCCTAACGAACTAACATCCAATTCATTACATACATTAAATAGAAAATAGCTTAACGAATCACCCCCTGATTTTTTAAACATCCTTAACGAATCAAGAGGGAAATAGCTTAGATCTAGTTCGCTAAACATCCTTAGTGAACTAGACTATTACATTATCGAATTACAAGATAACTTAAATGTTTATTACATAAACTAAAACGAAAAACCGTGCACTAACAGACCCCCCCTCGTCTTGAGCTCTTTGTCTTTACTTTACTTGAAACGCTTGGACTTCCAGTCTCTGCAACTATGAATTCCGTTTTCATAACAAACATGCACAACGCGTTGGAATTGCATAGCCAGATCATAGTCTTTATTGCGCTCAATCAAAATCTTGTTCTTGTGTAGCACGTTATTGTCGGTCTCTGTTAAGTAACAAGCCACATCGGATTGATGATCTTGATCAGCTCAGTCTTTAAACCTGTACCAAGAACAATAACGGCCTCGCTAGTACGATTGTCGTAATACAGCGGTTGAAAGATAAATGCATGTGTTGGTTCATTGTCTTTACCGGTACACGCTTCATCGTCTTCGGCGGCTTTACTTTAAGAACCAACTTCTTCCATCATGTTTTTGGATCAATCTCATCGATTCTCATGCGGATAGGAATTTGTGGCTTAAAATACTTAAAACCATGATTCAACTCAAACCCCAATTGTTGGTGAAAACGTTTTGCATGATAGTCCTCGCCGCGATTAATAAACAGACGGTACGCCAAAGTGCGCACGTCCCATATTGGTAATGAGAGAAGATCAGTCATCCTTTCGTAGTACTGGACGCCCTTCTTCTATTTAACAATGTATACCTTAAGATCAGATTCAACACATCCAACACAGCCTTAAATGAGGTCTTCTGGTTGGCTTTGGCTCGTGGAATAGCTTCTTCTTTCTGTTCTTGATCAACAATCCTAAATGCCTTGATGATCTTACTTGCTTTCTTGTGTCTGAACCAACTCTCAATCTTCTCAAGAGATGGGTTGAGAAGCAAACTCAGATTTCATATCAAAGACATTCTTGCCTTTGGAATTCTTCTCAAGATGGTCTTCTGCTTCTTTAACTGTTTCCTCATTAAATACTGGAGCACCCTGATCAACATTGGTATGTTGAAACAAGTCAGGATACTCCTCAGCAGTCACATCCTCCATCTCAACCTCCTCATTCTCATAAATATAATCCGTACTCATCTCAATAGTAGAATCATTTTGTATCTCATCATCATAAATTACCTCAATATCGGGCTCAGCTTCTAACACGGTCATTTGGTCTTCATTCAGACCAAGCAAGATCGCAATCTGCTCTCGTGTCAGCAACCTATCAACAAACTGCCCCACAGCTATCTCGTTAGCATTAACCATACTTCAAATCACCCCCTTACCATCCACAAAAATAACTGTATCGGCCTCAATCATCTCAATCGGTTTGGCAGCCGAATGGTTATGATAAACAATGATCTGTTTTCCCGAATCATCAACAGAACTCGTACCCGCACCAGAAGCTGGGTCCTTAGTTTGTTTAGTCTCACCACCAGCATCAGATTGATCTGGATCCTCATCTTCATTCTTGAGCTTTTTTAGCGCATCATCTTTACATGTTAGCAGCAGAATAAGCTCCTCCTGTTCTTTAAGTATCACCCCCTGAGACTCAACAATCTCACGAAGGGCTTTTGTTTCTTTTTGGCAAAAAGAAACATAACTGATCAGCTTCTTCTGGTTCTCCATCAGACGTTCTTGATTTAAACGGTTAGCAGACATTTGATTTTCATATAAACGAAGAAGATTCAAAAGCATATTTGTCCGACGATTCGGTGGCATAGCATACAACGACGGATGAACAAGTTGAATTGGTCCCTGAGGCCTTGTAAGTCTCATAAATGAAATATCACTAGGTGGAGGGGGGGCCATGGTTGGTGTTGGAGGAATAGTAGCAGGTGTACCAGAAGGCATTGGTATCTCAGCTAAAGCCATTTGTGGAATCATACCAAGCCTGTCATGAGGAACCATCGTCGTCGTCAAAGTAAGCGTCGGAGTGCTAGTAGTAAGCGGCATTACCGGGCGTTGAGGAGTTGTTGGACGAGACGGTTGAACACCAAACGAGATGCCAGCCCCAGCCGACACTCCCCGCTTCGAAGAACATCCAGTTGCTAGCTATTTCCCTTTACGTTTTCATTCTCGTTGAGCGACAATAGTAGCAGCTAACGCAGCTTCAACAGCAGCTTGTTGTTCTCGAAGAGTTGCGTCACCATTACCACCATCACCATCATTACCACCATGACCACCATCACCTCCATCATTACCATCATCATCATCATTGTTCCCACCTACTCCTCCCTCACGCTCGGAATCCGAGTCATCATGGATCTAGCGATCCCCGGGAGAACAGACATACTTAGGATTAGCAGGATGACCAATCAATCTCTTGAATCAAGGAGGAGGAGATTGACGATACAGTTTCATTCTTCTCATGGTGTCTGTCTTCATGTTGTCCAGAATAAACTTATCGTTTACATAATTCGGATCGAGCACCAAATCCCTTATAGCATCATTGACAAACAATTGGACAAAACGCGGATACATCAAGAACTTCACCCGAAGTTTTCCAGGAATACAACTTTCTTTCATGTGATCGAAAATCATTTCAGAAAAATTGTAACGTTTTTCAGAACAAGTGCTACAAATGCCGATAGTAACGCAACGCGGCATTCGTCAAACCCAGCCTTACGTCCACCAAGGTAATGAATAAGAACATGAAGTAAATACTTGTATTGGGGACACAAGCATTCCTTGTTATACATAGACGCAGTAAGACTGCTAGCATAATACAAACGTCTGAACAGTCCCTTGATCAATTCTTTATCATATTCGCTAGGATCATCAATGGTATCATCAAACTGTAGCACTCTACGAACTGTTTCAGCTGACACGACAACTGGTTTGTTATTAACCATAGCAGCAATATGATCCTTAACTTCTAAATACTGAGCAGTGTTCCAGAATTGACGAACTATGCTGAATCTAATATCCGGATTAGCAGTAAGAGCGTAATGGATATGAGATCGGCGTATAAATGCCAGCATATCACCGAAGACATCCTCATCAGGAAAGTCTGTATCAATGAAAGCATACACATTATGCCGAGGATCATAAGGAAGTAAAGTAGCTTCCTCAGCCGGTTGATCAGCATCTTGAACTTGTTGTGGTGCATCAACAGGCGGATCTTGTTCTATGTTATCAGCCATAATCCTGAATAAATATAGATGAATTTAAGTAATGTGAAAGTTTAATATACTTTAAGCACTAATATATATCTATCAATAGACAGTGTTTTTAATTTAAGATTTCTTGTGTAATAAATGTATCGACGCGTTTAGACCTTTGGACTATTGTATTAATTTAGAATATTAAGGTACATTAATTAAATAATTAATTTTAAAATGTCATTCGTTAAAACACAGTCTGATTCGTTACAGAATTGTAACGAATTGACTGATTCGCTATCAAGTAAATATTTTAACGAAGAAGAACTTAGCGAATTAACTATAAATAATAACGAACTAACTTCTAGTTCGTTTCAAATTGACGAATCCAAATCTGATTCGCTAAGTGAATAATTCACTAATCTTGTTCATGTGTTTACTTAACGAATTGGACACAAATAAGTTCCAATTCGCTAAGTATAAGGAATGGCCAATAAAGGCTTAATCTTTGACTGTCATGGTAAAGGTCAAAATTGACAAGAAGACAGAAAGTCAAAGTTGCAATTCAGAGATCAATTACTCCATAATTGACGATGAGTATCCAAACAAACGAATATACAAGTCTCGGAAACCCATTAGGAAACAGATAGTGTCGTTTTGAGGTTCTAAACTAACAAATAAGTTAAGCTATTAAAGGTACTAACATAGCGTAAACACCCAAAATAACAATCAAGTAATTACCCGGCAGTCCATCAATCAAATCATAATTAAGGATCACCAAGGGTGTCGGAAATTCATTCCGATCATAATGATATCAAATTTAAGTATGTTAACAGAGCATTAATCCGATTAAACAAGGTTTCAAAAACCTTAAAAACCCTGATATCAAAATCACATAATTAGCATCTCAAAAATGTGTCATTTTTGATGAAAATCACAAAGAAATGATCATCTCTACCTTATGAACCCAATGGTATACTCAAAACACTGAAAATCAAAGATCGAAAAATCTGGAAAATTTTGGCAGAGTAACTTTAGGTGTAAGGAAGATGAGGGAATACTGTAGGATGATTCGTTGCACGCCGTCCTATATACACTGACAAGCATGATTCCCAAGGCAACGAATCATCGGATTCGTTTGAAATTTGGATTAATGAATCAGGTGATTCGTTAACACATTTCATGAAGAAATAGACGCAATTCGTATCTAATTCGTTAGATTATGCTTAGAGAATTAAATCCATTCGCTACAGAGTGTGGAAGCGAATGAGGATAACGAACGAGAATGTAGTTCGTTAAAAATGAACTAATTCGTTAGTCATAACTTACCGAATCACTCTTGAGTTATTAAATTTTTAAATGAATAAATAAATAAATTAATTAATTAAATAAAAAAAATTTAATTATTATTCAATTAACTCAAATGAATTACCGAGGACCGTTATCTCGATAATCAAATACTTTATTCGTTTCACGTTTTTGAAACATAATTTAAAAAAATTTTAAATAAAATGTAAAGCGAAATGGAAAATATTTTTGGTATTTCGTAATATATAAAGAATGTATTTTCGAATCCGAAACAAGAAATATAAAATCTTTTTGTGTTTTGAAATTTTCGACATAAAAACTATATATTTACCAGAAAATTATCCGATAATTTAAAACATGAAAAAAGTATTTTTGTGTTTTTGTATGAATTTTTTAAAACAAATACATATTTTTGGATTTTTGTTGAGTTTGAGCAGAGAATCATATTGACGAAATTGCCCTTCCATCACAGTTTTATTTTTCAGAGATATTATGACTGATGTTAAGTCGGTCATCGGTATTGTTGTCCACTTAAATCTAATAACAAACTTTCAAGTGTTTTTGTGATATGATTAACGGTTCAATTAGATCACAGAATATCAGAAATTATCAGCCTCTAATCTCGGTTCAAGCTTAATTTGATTTTTGCCATATCACCCCAACTTGACTTAAACCATTATATTGTTGATCAAAATTTGATTTTTATAGATGTTTAGGAGCAATGCATTGATTTTCTGTTACTATGAGTGAATATGCATGAGTCCATCTGTTATACCCCGGCTTAGGGCCTAGGCGTATGACTTTGGTTTGATATAATATTAATTTATTTGAAAACTTCTCGGATAATAAATACCCGAGTGTTTGATTTATAAATCGTATTTTTGAATCTTGTTTATAATATTTTAATGATTTAAAATTGAGCCATCTATACATTGCGAGCGTCTATCATCATGAATGATTATATTCCTTCCTACATGTGCTAATATGTTTCCCTGAAATATGGGAAAAATACGTCAGCTATATGCTGGTGAACACGGATGACTCTATAAAACATTTGAATGACATTACAATACAATGATAGTTTTCTTTACACTCAGTAGATGCACGACCACATATGGGCTTTTTAACATTCCCTTACACACACACAATTGTTCCCCCGAGCTATATGCGTATAGCCCCTTCAAGGAGAACTTCGTTATGACCGTTAGCCCGCGGCTTCCTGGCCATTGATTGATGGACTGAACAGTTATGTTTGGATCCAGACACATGTGTACTCGGTCTGAGTTGCTTTTATTTTCTATATTGTATTATAACATTTTAGAGATCACATAATCTCATGTAAACATTGACTGACTCGTTAAGACAAACACCCGTTCATCTTATAGGGTATAAATATGTTTTGACTGATTGAAAAGGTTAACGTAGTCACGTTATAAAAGGTTTGAACGTATTCACTTATCATTGTCTGTTCTGAATGATTGGTGATCTCGTTTGAAACCTTGACTGTGAATGATTGATTAATGATTGACCTATTATAAAATAGGTTCACATAAATATCCAGATCGTTATTTGATCCGGCTACAGACCCTTAGTCTGGTTTTGATAGCTTTAAACCTTGATTGATCATTTGTTTGAATAAATATTGAGACATATAGTCTTTTATTTATTTACCAAATCATATGCTGAGTTTCTTCTTCATGAAGAAACATCTATAATCTGTTTCTTCTTCAAGAAGAAACATTCATTGATTGGTAGTATTGAATGTAAAATCTTATGTTTCTTAACATAAAGAAATGACATTTAAATTATATTCCATGAATATAAAATGCTATGTTTCATAATTGTGAAGAAACTATATTCTGACTATATCCTTATGAATGAAAAATTAGATGTTTCTTAATTGTAAAGAAACCTTACTATAATCCTTTGTATATTTAAAACTTATAATTATGATCAACTTTTGGGCTATACCCCTGACTGTGGTCTAAGCCATATAATATAATAATAAAATAATGACTTAGGCAGAATCCCTACCTTACACGGGTATTCAGAGTTTGATTACTAAGCTTGGTTGAGCAGCACTTCTACTCTCTAACGCGTACTAGAGTTTAAACTGTCGGAACCTTAGAGCTTGGCACGTACTACGATACTTGGCACGCAAATCGAGGCGACATATATTGGCCGCCGAGTTGTGCACGTACTTCGAGATAGATTATGGGGTTATCTACTGGTGGCACGCACTTCGAGGTATCGCCGGTATGTGGCACGGATTACAAGGTAACGATTGTCGGGTCGGCACGGAAACCGAGGTAGAGAGAGTAATTTCTAGAGAGAGAAAGTTTGGTGTGAGAGGTGAAGGAGCCATGAGCCCCTCTTTTATAGGCTGATTTGTATCCCATTGCGATACGCGATGGGTCTTGGAAATCCCGTCGCGTATCGCGGCGCCGCAATATTTACGCCGCCATACCACGTACTGACACGTGTCCTGCTGACTCATCAAGGTCCATCGCGATACGCGATTACCTGTGTTCTGGGCTCATCGCGTAGCGCGATGGGTCCCTGAACTCAAATTTTCACTTTTAGTCCTTTGTCTTTGATAGCTTGTCACTTCTAGGCCTAACTCCCATTGTCCAAAAATACTAAGGCGGCTCTCAAGCGGCTCGCGGCGATGGAGCGTGCGAAGTGAAAAGTGCGCCATCACATCGCCACATTGCGCCCATGCGCGTCCGAGCCCGTGCGCGTGCGCGTCGGTTGCTTCGCACCCTACGCTAGGACCACTGGGTGCATACTAGGTATATATGAATATTATAATGGAAACTCTCTTACTTATAAAGAGTTTCCATTTCTTTACCACTTTCCATGTGGGATGGAATTTCATTATTCCATTTTACTAACATAAGATGACTTTATTTATGGGATATTTTATTTCCTTATAGAATGATCTTATTTTCTTTAAATATTTCCCAACACTTATTTTAGGGAATAATTTTGATCCTTTAACTTTACTTAGTTGTTAAATTTGAATCAAAATTTTGGGGATGTTACACCATCTGTCGACTTACATACATTGTATCCCCTGGGGTTCGTTTCTTAATGGTATTAAGACGCACGCAAGGGAGGAACCATGTATGACTAAAAGCGGATTTTGATCAAGTCAGTAATTTGGATTTGCACAAAGTACAACAGTGATCAAGATTAATGACATTGGGTTTGCTCTAAAAGCGAGTAAAATATTCATGCATATAAGTACCCAGATGATTAAGCCGTATAATGACTCACAGTGTTTAGAACCTCAAAGCTTGTTATTTGCTTTATTTTAGTTTTGGGTGATCAAATAAGTATAAGGCTTGAGTATGACAGGTTATTACATTTCTGCCATCCTCACCGAGACTAACACCACTTTCAATTTGGTGTTTCTTTATGTTTATATCACATACCTTACTCTACTTGTTTGTTTCAAGACCTACCAATGCACCAATGATTAAGCACACAGTCTTTTAAGCTTACTTCTTACTGGACTTGGAGTCAAGATAGTCAATGTACTATCATTTTCTCTTTTTGCTTCCAAAACTCAAAATTAATCGCCCCAGTTAACTTAAGTCAATAAATAAATGGCTAACCTATCATTCAACGAGTGAATAATAGGAACAAGACATGCAAGCATGCTTCACAAACTTAAATAACTGACATAATTTTCAGCGAGAAAATAATCTAAAATCACATAACGAACGCCCCAACTATTTTCCATTATCAGGTAAATGGCAATCATGAAGATTCACAAGAAACTATCAGGACCAAACATATACAAGTATATGTCCTTCAATTGTAGATAATTGACATAATTTTCAGTGAATGCATGCAAAAATCTTTTTGGTTTTTCTCTATGCATACTTTAAAAACACAATCTTTTTGTCTTTTTCAAATTTTTTAAAAACAAAACAAACTTCACAATTTTTCTGAATTTTTGGATTTTTTTGTACAAATTGAAATAACAATCTTTTTGGATTTTCAAATTTTTAAAATGTTTTTGGTTTTTCAAAATATTTTAAACGAAAAACATTAAAGAAAAGAAATCACAATCTTTTTTATTTTTCTAAGTTTTTCAAATATTTTTGGATTTTAAGAGTTTTTAATGTTTTTGGGTTTTATCTATACAAACGAAAAGCACAGTATTTTTGTATTTTCTAGTATTTCACCCCCTAAAACCAAAATAAATTTTAAAAGAAAAATGACAGAAAATAAAGATAGTCATCCTTGTTTAAGGATATTAGCGAGGGTCTTCAATCCATTTAAATCAAGCAAAAATTGAAAACGCATTTTATCAAAAGCTTTGGTAAATAGATCGGCTTTCTGAAACTCAGTATGTACTTTCTCAAGGTCAATCAACTTCTTCTCAAAGCAATCCCGTATAAAATGATATCAAATTTCGATATGTTTTGTTTTTGAGTGTTTTACGGGATTCTTTGTGATAGAAATTGCAGCATAATTATCAATCAAAATAGGAGTAGTAAGAAACTTCAAACCGTAATCGCGATTATGTTGTTGTATCCACAAAACCTAGGAACAGCAACTCGAGGCTGCAACATACTCAGCTTCGGCGTTTGAAGTGGAGACCGTTGTCTGCTTCTTACACTGCCAGGAAACAAGCCGGTTTCCCAAAAATTGATATCCTGCAGTCGTTGATTTGAAGTTTATCTTGCAACCTCCATAGACCGAGTCTGAGAAGGCAGTAAGCTCAAAGTTATCGTCATTGGGGTACCACAACCCGATGTCTGGATTTCCCCTCAGATACTGAAGTATTCGCTTAACCGCAGCTAGGTGAGTCACTCGTGGATATGCTTGAAACCTAGCACAAAGACAAACAACAAACATAATGTCAGGGCGAGAAGCCGTTAGATACATTAAAGAACCGATCATGGCACGATAGAGGGTAGGATCAACGGTATCCTACAATTCATCCGGTGATAAATTGTGCCCCACGTGGAGAGGAGTAGAAGGGATTTTTCCGGCAGATATCTTGAATCGGCTCAAGACATCGTTCACATACTTGGTCTGATGAATAAAGATTTCGTTTGCAGACTGGTGAACTTGCAACCCTAGAAAGAAATTCATCTCTCCCATAGAGCTCATCTCGAACTTCGTTTGCATGGACTTCTCGAACTCCTTACACAACGTATCGTTTGTAGACCCAAAAATAATGTCGTCGACATAAATCTGAACTAGGAGAAGATCATCACCAACAGTTTTATTAAATAAAGTGCAGTCGACAGTCCATCGTTTGAATCTATTATCAGTCAGATGGTCAGGGAGCGTGCCATACCAAGCTCTCGGGGCTTGATGTAGACCATACAGGGCCTTGTTTAATCAGTAAACTCGGTCCGGATAATCATGATCTTCAAAACCAGGAGGCTGTAAAACAAACACTTCCTCGTGTAATTCACCATTGAGAAAAGCACTTTTAACATCCATTTGATAGACCTTGATATTCTTATAAGCAGCATATGCCAGGAAGATTCGAATCGACTCTAATCTTGCAACTAGAGCATATACATCTGTGTAATCAATACCCTCTTGCTGATGAAAACCTTGCACCACTAAACGTGCTTTGTTTCTAACGATCACACCTCAATCTTCTTTCTTACACTTAAATACCCACTTAGTCGGAATAGCTTTCTTGACTCTAGCAGGTTTGTCGATTAAGTCCCAAACACCCAAACGTGCGAATTGTTGTAATTCTTCTTGCATAGCTTCTACCCAAGAAGTATCTTGAAGAACCATACGAGGCGTTCTTGGCTCAACTTGAGATAGAAAGCAAGTGAATTTAGCAACATTTACAATTCCAAAGAAATGTAAGTCAGCATAGGCACACAATACGTTATTCTCACTTGACGAAGCAACTTGATGACGTGTTTGTACTCCCACATCAAGTTCTCCAATGATGTTTTCCTGTGGATGATATCCATGAATCCGAAGAGTGAGATTCTCAGGAAAATCAACATTATCAAATAAATTAGTGTAATGTTCACCAAGTTCAGGAGATGAAACATTATCACTGTCAAGTTCAATAACTTGATCTTCAGCTTGATCGTCATCAGAAGAAGAAGATAAATTATCAAGAGTAACTAGAGAGGCAACATGTGGTTCTTCAGTTGGAGTATCCGGTGGAGCTTCAACATCATTAGAGCTTGAAAATCTTGGAATTTCCAAATGATCTTCAAAGTAAGAACGAACCAAATCTTCATCAATGTTCTTAGTCGATGGAGTAAATGAATTAAATAAGCCATCATAGTCAAACATCCAGTCGGGACCTTTCCCTTGAGGAGGAGTGGTGTACTTTTAACAGTCCACATGGTACCATTCCTCAACACAACCAGACGTGAAATTAAATACACGTTTCTTTGGAGACGCATATCCCAAGAAATATCATTCAATAGCTTTTTCTTCAAATTTACCCGCATCCTTCTTCAACATTGTACACGGACACCCAAATGGTTCCAGGTACTTTAAGTTAGGATTTAGATTGTTCAAAAGCTCGTAACTTGTCTTCTTGAGTCGTTTAACTGTTAAAACGCGATTAAGCGTATAGCAAGCTGTATTCACCGCCTCATTCCAAAATTGAACGGGAAGCATAGAATCAGCAAGCATAGTTCTTGCAGCTTCAATCAAAAGTTCTATTCTTTCGTTCAATAACACCATTTTGTTGTGGTACATAAGGTGCACTATATTCTCGATGAATTCCTTTTTGAATGCAAAAGAAATCAAATATAGTGTTTTGAATTCAGTACCATTATCACTTCGAATTCTCCTCACTTTTTGTTTGTATAGTGATTCGATCTTAGTGATAAGGTTTTGTACCAAAACCGGTGTTTGATCCTTTGAACTCATAAATAACACCCATGAGTATCTTGAATAATAATCAGTGACAACAAGGCAGTACCAATCCCCAGAAATACTCGCAAGATTCACAGGACCAAACAAATCCATATGAAGTCATTCAAGAGGAGTATCAATGGAATTCAATAACTTAGAAGGATGTGATTTCTTCTTCTGCTTGTCTTTCTTCTATGCAATGCAGTGATCAGATAATTTAAAATTCTTCAACGAGACACCCTCAACAAAGTCATTAGCCATTAAATAATTCATCTTTCGAACATGTATGTGACCCATTCTATGATGCCATAGAATAAAGTCTTTCTCGGTTGCTTTGAAGACAAAACGTGTTTCGATAGACGTTGATAGTTTAGAACTCATATTTAAGACATAAATATCATTTGATCGTGGTGATCGCATGACAACCATGTCCTCGGGAATCACATAACCCGGTTTCAAAATAAGACATACTTTATCAGTAAAGACTGTAGTGTATTGCTTGTCACAGATTTGCGACACACTCAATAAATTATGGTCTACCTTGTCACAGTAGTTAACTTTCTCAAAAGTAATATGCCCATTTGAAACATCACATTCTTGTGTGATCATACCCCTAGAATTCCCAGCAAAAGCCACATAACTCCCTTGAATATTTCTTACATTTGATAAGAGGTTGAGATTTTCAGTAATCTGACGAGAACATCCATTATCCATAATCCAGTTTTCACCAGAAATGGTCTTGGATGTACCCTACACACAAAAGAAAATGATTAGTTCAAAAAGGCAGCACAAGCCTCAGTCTTGGGCACCTTTTGGTTTTCTTGAGAAATTTTAAACTTAACAGAATTCAACTGTTGTTCAGCCACTTGTGAATAAGTTACCGGCTTCTTAGACTTTCGTCAGTAAGCTGCTTCAACCACATTTGAATTTTCATTCTTACATAACGGTGCAGTTGGAATAAACTTTGGTTTTACTTGACCATGTGTCTCATTTACATGAATAACCTTTCGAGGATTCACGTTTGAGAACATTATGTGAGTTTCATCATCATACGATACCGTATGTTTCAGAATCTCTTTTATCAAAGGAACTGGTTTTGATTGATCCTTCACAAAAGGATGAAGATTTTGAAATTTCAGTTGTCCACAATTCCTCACAACGTGACCTTGTTGACAGCAAAGAAAGCAACATCGCATTTCCACACGATCGCTTTGAGGTTTGCAGTAACATATGACAAAGAGGGTTGATAACTCACATTTTTGGTAAACCTTGTAGCTAACTCATCAGAAGACATTGATTTCTTCTTTAAATAAAAATCCAAATTAGAATTATTAGAAAAACTTTGCAAAGTATCCATTCCAGTTGATTTTACAAATGGAAATTTCTTAGATTGTTTTAAAACTTGTTTTTCTTTATTCAACGGATCAGACGTCATTGATGTTTTAGCTTGAGCATATTGAGGTTCAAGTTCTTGAATCTTAGAAGTTTCATTGTGAAAAACACTTTCAATCAGTTCTTGTTTAATGATACTAATTGGAATGTCTTTTTCAGTAAACATCGTGTCAATTCCTTTCAACTTGAACACACGACCAGTTGTCGGTTTTGAAACAGTAGGATTGATAAAGTGCATCAAATCCTCATCATAAACTTTAGGTTTTTCTGGTTTCTTCACCTTAACCGTTTTAACCTTAACAAAAGTATTTTGTTTCACCTGAGTTGTGTGCGAACTATACACAGCCTCCTCAAATTCATGAGGTTCACACAGTATGTGATTAGAACTTGGAATGTTCTTGTTCTTGTGTATAATTTCAGGTTCGAACACATCTTCAATGATGACTTTGTCTACATTTTCAACAAAGACTTTGTTGCTTTGAACATGAGGTTTTTGAATTGTAGATTGGGCTTTAACAGGTTCAGGTTTTATTAGGTTTGCCTTTTCAGAAATTACAGATTCTTTGACAATCACATCCTATTCCTTTCTAGCAAAAGGATTTGGTTTGTAATCATTGTGAAAAGGTGGAGGAATTTCAACAAAACCTATTCCTTTCTTTGAATCTTTTTGGTTACTTGAAACTTCAATTATCTCGTTTAGTAAAAACGAAGAGTTTCTGCATTTTTCCAATTTATTCTTTAACTCCAAAACCTCATTTTCAAGCTCGGTTATTTTGGTTCTATGTTTCAAGATTTCTTGAAACTTTTGATCATTGATCGTCATTTTAACCGATAACTCAGCCTTAAGATCATGATTGCTTATAGTTAAAGCCTCAATTTTCTCTCTTGAATTCATTTGAGAAGTTAAGGATTGTCTATAAGTATCCTTTAATGAAACTACCTCTTTTAACAAATTATCATTTTGAAGTTTTATGGAATCTATCTTAGGCTTGTTGAGTTCACAATCAGCACATGAAACATTAACAAAGAGTTTAGAATTAGAAGCACTAACCTCATTTTGTTTAGCCATGCAAGCCGAAGAGGTTGGGTCACTGATTTTAGCCATACATGCAAAAGTGGTTGGAAGCTTTACACTTGAATCATTAGAATCAGACTCAGTATCAGCATCAGAAGATAGCTCGCTTCCACTAGCATCTTGAAAATTCTCATTAAATCCAAACATTGCCAGATTTGCTTATTGTTGTTACACAACAATCGTTGAGACCAATCATCCCCATCCTGGTTAGATAACAGTGCCTGACTTCCAGAAGACGATGGTTTTGTACCAGAAGATTTTCCTGCATCACTCCCACTTTTACCATACGAATTCTGATCTTGCTTTCTAGGACCAGTGTACTCTTTCTTTGTTTTATCACATTCCTTTGCAAAATGCCCAAACTCTTGACAATTGTAGCACTTGACCTTTAACTTATCAAACCCCAATTTCTTGTTCAATGAAGGAAGATATTTACCCGTTCTCTGCATAAACTTTCTCACTTTCCTGACTATCATAGCCATGTTCCACTTTAAATCCATAAGTTTTAGATCATCGGGATCAATTTAACGAATGAGATGATTAACGAATTAGACGGTCAACGAATCAGTCAATCAACGAATAAGTTAAACGAATCAGATGGTCAACAAATCAGCCAAACTAACGAATTAATCAAACTAATGAATTTGTTGAACGAATTGTTTAGCGAACTAGAAAGGTTTCACTAACGAATCACTAAGAGAAACTTAGCGAATTAGATAACGAACCAGCTACAGTTGATTAGCGAATCAACTTATAGCAAATCAGGTTATTACAACCGTTTGTAACAAACTCTGACACAAAATGACACGTGAAAACGGTTGTTATAAAAGCAAATCCCAAGGCCAGACACGTGTCACACAAGTTAATTAACAACGAAACAGAAAGGCTAGCGAACTGGTTAACGAATCAACCAAACTTCATAACGAACTGGTCAAATATGTTAACGAATATCAGTGAATGTGTAAACAAATTAAGTAGAACACTTAACGAATCAAGAATGTATTCAAATCTTCAAATCTTCAAAGAAGATTTCCATATTTCTTGGAATGAAGAACACAAAACCCAGAAACCCGATTTGTAATACACACTTAATACTCAAACAAATCGCACAAATCAATTACCAAAATATTCGTCATCTCAACACAAAACCAAATCAACCATTCTCGTAACCAATTAACACAAATCTCGAATCCAATTGCACCAAAACTATCCCCTATTTCGGCCAAAATCCGATCCAAAACAAATTCGATCCAAACACACTCAAAACCTCAATTACAGTCAATCACAGTTCACAATTACCTTACCAAACCCAAATCTAATCCAATCCTTCCTTAATCCATCGAATTAACCTCAATTTGATCCAAAACTTAATCAAACAGAGACTTATCAATAAATAATATCAATTACCAATCAGATAACATTAATTAAGCACCGAAAGCTTTGATACCACTTGTTTGAATCTTTGAATCAATACTTAACAATAAACAGATCTCAGATTTGATATATGCGATTAACTCTAAATATGGATCTAGCTCATTATCACGATTGATTATATGTTATGTATGTGTATATATTATTAGTAGTATGTGTATGTATGTATAATATTAAGATGAAGATCGAGTGAGATTCGGACAGAGACTCGTTAATTAACTCTCAAAAACTTAATTAATGTGTGAATAGTGTTCACTATAAATTGACAATGGAGTTAGTTCGTTAACATCCACTAACGAACTAACATCCAATACGTTGCATACATTAAATATACAATAGCTTAACGAATCACCCCCTGATTCGTTAAACATCCTTAACGAATCAAGAGGGAAATAGCTTAGATCTAGTTTGCTAAACATCCTTAGCGAACTAGACTATTATATTAACGAATTACAAGATAACTTAAATGTTTATTACATAAAATAAAACGACAAATACGTTAATGATAAATACAAAGACTCGAGACGCAAAACCGTGCACTAACAATAAACATCCGAGTGAATAATTTAGAAACCTTGTTTAAATATTGTTTGTAATATTTTAATAATTTAAAACATAGCCATCTCTACCTTGCTAGTATCTATCTTCATGAGTGGCTATAATTCCTTGCTACCTATGCCAACTTTATTTTCGGATATCAACCTGTCACACCCCTTCTTAGGGGCCTAAGCGTATGAACAATATTTGGTAGTTGTTTTGTAAAAATATCAGAGTTTGTGGGTTATTTAGCGGAAGTCTTTATTTTATAATAAAATATTAATATGTGTTTTGAAACATTAATTTTATTAGTAAACCTTTTTTATAGTAATACAATATTTAATTTATTTGTAAAGCTTCTCGGATAATAAATATCCTAGTGAATAATTTAGAAACCTTGTCTAAATATTGTTTGCAATATTTTAATAATTTAAAACTGATCCATCTCTACCTTGCGAGTATCTATCTTCATGAGTGGCTATAATTCCTTGCAACATGTGCTAACTTTATTTCCTGAAATATTGGGGAAAATATGTCAGCGATATTCTAGTGAATCGTTGACTCTAAAAACATTTTATAAATCTTTCTTTAACTGAAAAATAGTTTTTTTGAACAATCTATACCGAAACATCTCTAATTTCTGGGATTTGTTCCACCGCCATACACACACAGTTACGTTTCTCCGGGAACCGACGCCCATTGGAGAACTTTTATTATGATATCTAGTCTATGGCCACGTATCCTTAATTTCTAGACTAGACAAATATGTTTTGATTCAAACACATGTGTACTCGGTCTGAGTTGCTTTTATTTTTTATCTTGTAAAATTAGGGATCACGAAATTCCTTTAAATCTTTATGTTAGAGATCACGTAATCTCATAAATATTTTGACTAACTTTGTTTAAGATAAACAACTTGTTTATATTAACTGATTTACAAATGTTTAAGGCATTCACATGTGATTGTCTATTATGAATGATGTGGTGATCTCGTTTGAAAACATTTGTGAATGAATGACGTTTATCCAATAACAATATAGGTTTATATAAATACTCGGATCGTCTCTTAATTCGGCTACAGACCTTTAGTATGGTTTTGATTGCTTTATACCTTGATTAATTATTTGTTTGAATAAAATATTTTGATATGAAATCTTTCTCTTTGTTTTCCATTCATATACTGAGTTTCTTCTTCATGAAGAAACATCTATAATATAAGTTTTTTCTTCAAGAAGACATGTCATTTGTCTATAACCTTTGTACATAAAATCTTATGTTTCTTAATCATGAAGAAACACTATTTTGACTATATCCTTTGTAGGTAAAAGCTTATCTTTCTTAATCATGAAGAAAAAATATTTTAACAATATCCTCATGTGTATAATATTTTCTATTTCGTAATTTTAAAGATATATTATTTTAACTTTAACCTTTGTATTAATAATTCTTGATTAATGTCTAGGCTATACCCCTAACTAGGGTCTAAGCCTTGAAATATAATAAAATAATAACTTAGGAAGAACCCCTACCTTACGCGGGTATTTGGAGTTGTTATGCCTAAGCTTGTACGGGAATCACTTCTACTCTACGTCTCATAATATGGCTTAAACCGTCGTAACTTCGGGAAACGACACGTTCTTTGAGGATAACAGATCGGGATTCATCATAACTACATGGCTCACTATCTCTATTTTTCCTTAAATATTAATCACCGTTGACCGTCATTCAATCTCTTTAAATCTAGAATACCAAGTATCGCTTATGTTACTTATTTTTTTCTCACTCTTCTTGTATACCAACTATTATATGTTAATGATTTGAAAGAATGGAATGTTAATATAGGCTTTGTTATAATAAGTCGGTTAGCTAAAGCTGTCACACCCTCAAAATCCACTAACGGAGTTTTACCGTCAGAGGGTGTGAACTAACAGGATCGGAATCATTAGTTATAATCAAACCATAAAACAAAGTTTCAAAACCATGAAAATGTTTACGAGTAATTAAATGCGGAAGCGTAAAACCATAGCAAACAATGTTACGTCACGCAGGACGACTTAAAACCCAATGATATTAGTTTAAAATAAGTTTTGCATAATTAAAAGGGTTTCAAGCAATGCATGATCCTAAACCGCGTGCCCGCCTCGGCTACCAGAGAATAACATACTAAAAGTGTCAACACGGGGTTGGTGAGTTCACAAGTTATATAAAAATAAAGCGTTTAGCGTTTGCGTTCAGCGTTTTGCGTTACAGTGTTTTGCGTTAAGCGTTTTGCGTTACAGCGTTTTGCGTTACCGGATAGTGTTATGTCAATTATATATCTACAGGTAGCTAGCCTATAAAACAAGTATCACTAAGTGTTCGACACCGAAGCTGACTGTTTATCATTTGCCTTGCCACCAGGTCATCCAGACCAAGGTATGTGTTTAGCCAATATTACACCCGCTCGACCTCCAGTCGAGTTTAGCGTTGGGTGGGGTTTGTCAAACCCAGTTGTACTACTCAACAATGACTCGCTATTATCCAATATTAAACGGTTCGATGTGAATGAAGGACTTTAGTTAACGCGTTTGCCACTTAGTCTTTACAAGTGATATATAATCTATATTAACAAAATCTTAAAAGCGTTTTCGGAGTATGTTATCTCCCCCAAGTGAAAAGCATTTAAAAAGTTTAAAAAGGGGAAAGTGAAACTCACTGTTTGCGAAGAAATTCCCAAATTAAATCACCAAGATGCGCGTCACAGAAAAACTCTCTCTAGCGTTTTAAAACAACAAAGAGATTTTTCTAAGTGTCGGAATATTATCGAGTCTCTAGACCCGGCACATAATACCTATGCACATAACATGTTTCGTGTTTCGTTTGTGAATCGTGTGTGACTTTATCAAATGTATTTGTGATACGTTACATATGTAAGCAATTATTTACGTGTCATGTATTCATAAAGTACATCACTAGCAATTACTTTCGTAAGGGCAATTTGGTCAACACATAACAATTAACTAGCCATTATTCCCCATGAGGGCAATTTGGTCAAATCATAACAATTATATAGCAAGTATCATGTTTCATGCATTTTCACAAAATTCAGTAGCTAGTTTCACCGAGATAGAAATTCTATTTGAAAGATTGTACTATCTCACCGATCACAGCATCACAATTAATTTACCAAAAATCATCACAAAAGCAAATATGTCTTGTTTTTCCAGAACATATTTAATTATATTTTTATTCCACATAGGTTTCTCACAATCATCAAATCATTACACCAAACTCATAACAGTAAAATTCATGCGCAACAGAATGTTATTTGCAATTCCCGTTAAAAGAAAAATCCAATAAATGCAAGACCACTTGGGTTAGGTTCCTAACTCATCAAGTCAACTTCCAGAAGTGGAACCAACCCAATTGGTCTCGTAGTTCATGAGATATAATATTTACAAAACAACCTAACAGCAGGTCTAACAGCTCAGCTTTGCACAACGTTTTTGTAAAATCATAAAAGTTAACTTTTCCACATCCAAAAATTACAAATTTATATTCTTTAGAAACTAGACTCAACCTAGTTCACGGTAGTATCAATAATCTTAACCAATTCTCACATTTACACTTCGTTACAGTCAATTAAACATCAATAACACAATCTGTCCAGAAACTGTTTGCATCCAAACTCAACATATTAACTATCTATGGACCATCATGCATTCATATAACACTCTAGACTCCATAAACACTATCCATGAACATCAATTACACATTACATACATGATTAGGGTTTTTGTTTGGACTCAAATCAAAGACACAACAATTAACATGTAACAATATCCAATCTAGTTATCAAATCATCATCAAATCAACAACAATCATATTAATTACATACACACATGAAATCGGCCATATAGGGTTTTCAATTAACCCATTAAACATCAAAATCAAGTATAAAGGATGCATAGGATAGTCGTTTATACCTTCCTAGCACCTTAATCTTCGATCAAAAGTTGAAATTGATTGTTGTATGTGTGTGTATAGGTGACGGCAGCCAAGGAGCCAAGGGGGGGTGGGTTTCAGATCGGGACTTGTGGGGGAAGAAGAATAATAAGTTAGGGTTTAGTATTATTATTATTAATAATAATCTATGTTACACTTTGGCCCCTCCACTCCTAAGTATTACTTATCTAGCTTAAACTAACTTGTTTACATCTTGAGTTAACGTTTATAACCATGTTATCACATAACACATAAGTCTAACACATAATTATCACATAATTACTGTTTTGACGTTTTTCGTTTATTCACCGATCGTTTGCGTCAACTCGTTTGCGTTTCGGTGCAATTCCTGAAAGACTACACATGTAGTAAGTGTTAAGCGTCATTTAAACCCTAGTTTAAATGTAATGAGGTGTGCGTTATAGATTCAGTGATCTTAAGTTTGAATTGACGGAGTTGAGTTAACGGAGTTAACCTGAAATTGACGATTGTCACATCATTCCCATGTTAAAGAATTTTCGTTCCGAAAATTTGAGTCAAGTCGTGATGAGTGTCTGAAAAAGTAAGAAAAATTTTCAGTTTGTCATATCATCCCCTAGTAGAAAGAAATTTCGTCCCGAAATTTAATTCATACCTCCGGTGATGTCTGACGGTTTGCCGGGTTTCGCGGTTTTCTGTGTTTGGTCAGCCCTTCAAAAAGGTGAGGATAATTTTTCATCATTTGATCATCGCGTTCCCACGTGAACTCCGGTCCACGTCTCGAGTTCCAACAAACTTTAACGATTGGAATTTTGCTGTGCTTGAGCGTTTTGGTTTTCCAATCCAAAACTTCAACTGGTTCTTCAATGAAACGTAACTGTTCATCAACTTGCAGTTCCTCCAAAGGGACTACTGGGGTTTCATTGGATAAGCATTTCTTCAAAATGGACACGTGGAATACATTGTGTACGACACTGAGTTCCGTTGGTAGGTCCAATCGGTACGCCACCGGACCAATGCGCTCAGTTATTCGATAAGGACCAACATATCGTGGGTTGAGTTTGTTTCGCTTATTAAAGCGAACCACACCTTTCCAAGGCGAGACTTTGAGTAATACTTGGTCATTCACTTGAAATTCGAGAGGCTTTCGGCGCTTGTCGGCGTAACTCTTTTGGCGATCTCGTGCTGCTGCCATGCGATTTCGGATTTGAACAATCTTTTCCGAAGTTTCGTGTACCAGTTCTGGACCAGTGATTTGGTTGTCACCCACCTCTGCCCAGCAGAGTGGTGATCGACACTTCCGTCCGTACAGCGCTTCAAACGGCGCTGCTTTAATACTTGCGTGGTAGCTGTTATTATACGAAACTCTACCAAAGGCAAGTGAGGTTCCCAACTTTTTCCGAAATCCAAAACACATGCACGCAACATATCCTCCAGAGTCTGAATAGTTCGTTAACTTTGCCCATCCGTCTGAGGATGGTATGCTGTGCTCATATCAAGACGGGTGCCTAGTGCGTTTTGTAGTGACTTCCAAAAGTGCGAAGTGAAACGAGAATCTCGATCAGAAATGATTGAGACAGGCACTCCGTGTCTAGACACTACTTCCTTCATGTAGACGCGATTCAGTCTCTCCATTTTGTTTGATTCCTTAATCGCTAAGAAGTGTGCAGACTTAGTCAACCGGTCAATGATCACCCAGATGGTATCACATCCCGTCGGTGTCTTAGGTAAACCCGTAATAAAATCCGTTGAGATGTGTTCCCATTTCCACATTGGGAGTTCCGGTTGTTGTAATAGACCAGATGGTTTCTGGTATTCTATTTTGACTCTGGCGTAAGTCAAGCATTTTCTCACGTAGGTGGCAATGTCGGCTTTCATGTTCGGCCACCAGTAAAGTGCCTTTAAATCATGATACATTTTATCTGAGCCAGGGTGGATAGAATACCGGGACTTGTGTGCTTCGTCCATCACCAGAGTTCTCAACTCTCCGTACCGTGGAACCCAAATCCCGTTCACAAAATATCGGACCCCATCCGATCTGGTTTCAAGTTGCTTGTTCATGCCCCGCATGAGTTCTGATGGAAGATTATCATCTTTCAAAGCTTCGAGTTGCGCCTCGCGAATCTGATCGGGTAAGCTGGCATGAATCGTGAGTTGCAATGCTCGCACTCGTCTAGGTTTATCTGTTTCTTTTCTGCTGAGGGCATCGGCCACTACATTGGTCTTGCCAGGGTGGTACTTGATGGCACAATCATAATCCTTAAGCAGCTCGACCCAACAACGCTGTCGCATGTTCAGCTCCTTCTGATCGTAGATATGTTGGAGACTCTTGTGGTCGGTGTAAATGGTAAACTTGGTACCGTACAAGTAATGCCTCCATATCTTAAGGGCAAACACCACAGCTCCGAGTTCCAAATCATGGGTCGTGTAGTTCTTCTCGTGAACCCGTAGTTTTCGAGAGGCATAAGCTATCACCTTCTCGAGTTGCATCAGCACACAACCGAGACCTTGTATCGATGCGTCACAGTGTACCTCAAAATTCTCTGTTCCCTCGGGGAGGGCTAGAATAGGAGCGCTACAGAGTTTGGTTTTCAACAGTTGAAATGCGGATTCTTGCGCGTCACCCCAATTGTACTTAGTACCCTTGTGAGTAAAAGCGGTGAGGGGTTGAGCAATCTTTGAAAATCCCTCGATGAAACGCCGGTAGTAGCCGGCCAGTCCTAGGAATTGCCGCACCTCAGTCGGAGTCTTAGGTGCTTCCCAGTTTTTGATGGCCTCTACCTTACCGGGATCGACATGGATACCATTCTCGTTGATCACATGTCCTAAAAAGTGAACCTCGCGAAGCCAAAACTCACATTTCGAGAGTTTAGCATACAGTTGTTCCTTCTTCAATAATTCCAGAATTACCCTTAAGTGTTCTTCATGATCAGCTTCGTTCTTGGAGTAGACGAGAATATCATCAATGAAAACAATCACAAACTTGTCGAGGTACGCCTTGCATACTCGATTCATGAGATCCATAAATACGGCTGGTGCGTTGGTTAGTCCAAAAGGCATAACCGAAACCTCGTAGTGACCATACCGTGTTCTGAAAGCCGTCTTTGAAATATCTTCTTCGCGCACTCTTAGTTGGTGGTAACCAGATCGCAGATCGATCTTCGAGTAGTAACTCGATCCTTGAAGCTGGTCAAACAAATCATCAATTCGGGGTAAAGGATAACGGTTCTTGACCGTCACCTTGTTCAACTCCCGGTAGTCGATACACATGCGGAAAGTCTCGTCCTTCTTTCGGACAAACAAGACAGGGGCTCCCCATGGCGATGAGCTAGGTCGGATAAAACCCTTATCCAACAAATCTTGCAACTGAGTGGACAGTTCCTGAAGCTCAGCCGGTGCGAGCCGATACGGGGCTCGTGCTATGGGTGCTGCACCGGGTGTTAACTCGATTTGGAATTCGACTTGTCGTATAGGAGGGAGTCCGGGCAAATCATCCGGGAAAACTTCTTGAAAATCTCGCACAACTGGTATATCTTCAATTCGCTTCTCCTCCGCAGGTTTCTCAACAATCTGCGCCAAAATTGCCGGATGACCCTTTCGTAGGTACTTCTGCGCCTTCATGAGGGAAATGACGCTGGTGGTCATGCCGCTTCTCTCACCTCGGGCCGAAATGATTTCGCCGGAAGGGGTAGTAATATGGACTATCTTGTCGTGACATATAATCTCCGCTCGGTTCTCGGATAACCAGTCCATGCCGACAACGACATCGAAACTACTAAGCGAAAAAGGAATAAGGTCGATATCAAAGACATGACCTGACAGTTTTAACTTACATCCCGCAAGTACATGAGTCGTTACTATAATCTTACCGTCAGCTAATTCAACAGGAAACTCAGCATCTAACGGAGTTGGAGTTAAGTCTAAGAGTTGGCTAAAGGCTTTCGACACAAAACTCCTATCAGCTCCAGTGTCAAACAATACAGAAGCAAAACAATCGTTCACAGGGAACTTACCAGTCACCACGTGCGGATCATTGCGGGCTTGACCCGACCCAATTACAAAAGCTCTTCCTTTGCCATTGCTTCCACCACTATTGCCACTTCCATTACCTCCATTGTTGTCGTTCTGTTTCAGCTTGGGACAATCTTTCCTGAAATGACCTTCCTGCCCACATTCGAAACATCCCTTCGTCGTCATAGGTGGTTTAGGAGCACCCTTTGCCACAAGGTCTCCTCTACATTCCTTCGCCTGGTGACCCATCCTTCCGCATCTCTGACATTTGACACGGTCACACGGGCCAACATGATGATAGTTGCACCTATTGCACTTCGGATATTTCCCAGCATATCCACTCAAACCTTGCCCGCTACCGTTGTTATTGTTGTTGTGATTCTGATTGTTAAAGCTCCGAGTGAATTCGGGCTTTCGGTAGTGTTGCTGCTGTGGGGGGGTTCGAGGATGAGGATCTGGTGTTGTCAAACTTTCTCTTTCCGCTGCTCGGGTTGCTGTTGCTGTTGTTGTCATTACTCGGGTTGTCACGGGCTTTAGTGGTTGAACCCCTAGGTGGTAACGCACCTTGGGTAACAGCCTGATCCGTCAGTTTGTGAGCTAAACGGATCGCTTGTTGAATCGTGGCTGGTCTGGAAGACGTCACCATGCCCTAAATCTGCGGTGCTAACCCATCAATATAGATTTCAATCCTCTTACTCGGCGGATCTACCATCCGCGGACACATCACCGCTAACTCGTGAGAACGGGTAGTGTAGGCTTCGATTTCTGAGCCCACCATCTTCAGTGACCAAAATTCTGACTCTAACTTCGAAATCTCCTCTCTCGGACGGTACTCCTCTCGCATCATGTTTTTGAACTCCTCTCAGTTCATCGTGTTAGCCAGTTCCAATCCAAGGATCTGCACGTTCGAATTCCACCAAGTGAGGGCAGAATCTTCGAGTGTTCCAGGAGCGAATTTGACCCTACTGGCAGGGGGACAATTACACATCTCAAATGTCGACTCGGCCTTCTCAGCCCAACGCAAGAAGCCTATAGCTCCCTCAGTGCCCTTAAACGTACTGGGCTTGTAGTCAAGGTAATTCTTGAAGGTACACGTTCCACTTGGACCTCCATCTTGGTTCTGAACATGTGCGGCTAAAGCGGCCGCTGCACGGTCGTTCAGCAGAGTTTGGTGTTCAGCTGCAGTCAAGTTGATATTACCACGTCCGTGTCCAGCGTTTCTTCCAGCCATTTCCTAGAATCACAGTATAAAATGTTAAACATGAATTTTTCTTTCATATACAACATACCATACATGTAATAAAAAGATAGGTAAGAAAGAATTAAGAAATGACATCACATCACAACCATATATTAATCTAATTAATAATTCATGATTAAAACCATTGTATTCGCTACAAAGTATTTCCAATCAATCCTTAAAATCATAGAAAATAATATTTCGGATGGAGACAACCCTTCCATCTAGGTGTTATCATCACTAGATGTCATCATCTGAGGACACCTCTGAGTGTGCCTCCTCCTCAGCCGGTTCTTCTTCAGGTTCCTCCTCGGGATCTTCCTCGGGGTCCTCCTCAGGCTCCTCTTCGGGATCTTCTTCAGGTTCCTCTTCAGGCTCTGCCTCAGGCTCGGCCTCAGGCTCTGCTTCAGGTTCGGCTGCGTTCTGAGCAATTTGCATTTGTAAGACATCGCAACGCTCTAGAGCTATCTCGGTTCGGGTCCTTGCTACTTGGAGTTGCTCTTGCAAGTCTATTATCTCGGCTTGCATCTTTCTCATAATTTTCATCTGTTGATCACTAGCCTCTTGCATTTCCTTCATTGCCGCTGCCATGCGGGCAATCTCCTCCTTAGTCTCGGTTCCGTCTTTTAACAGTCCGGAAACGTTGGCTCTCGTATAGCGCATGTAACCCACATCACGCTCCAAACATGAAACAACAGCTGCGGGAACTCGCTCTACAGGTTCGGTTATGGGTGATAGGGTGTTGGGATAAGCAGGATGGTTCGAGTGAGGTAACGGGGGAACTTGTTCGCGATAGACCATACGTCTGATCATGTTAGGGTACCAATCCCAGCTAACGTCGTTTTAGTATATGCCTCCGGATAGGCGGTACCTCTTCGGTGCGAGAGCTTCGAGTTCCAGGACTACTCGGGGTGGCGATGCGGTAGGTATCTGTGGTTCCTTCCCATGAGCATGAGTCATCGGATCAGATGATGATGAGGGTGGCGGCGTCGACATTCCTATAGGTAAGCCGTGTATGCGCGCGCGTATGAGTGAAAGAGGTAAAGAGAATCGATAACAAAGACTACACAAATCTATGCAGTGCATATCATTATAACTAATGGGTCGTCGCGGTTATAGTCTAGTATGCATGCAGCTTCAAGTTCGCTATAACCAATGGCTCTGATACCAATCTGTCACACCCTCAAAATCCACTAACGGAGTTTTACCGTCAGAGGGTGTGAACTAACAGGATCGGAATCATTAGTTATAATCAAACCATAAAACAAAGTTTCAAAACCATGAAAACGTTTACGAGTAATTAAATGCGGAAGCGTAAAACCATAGCAAACAATGTTACGTCATGCAGGACGACTTAAAACCCAATGATAATAGTTTAAAATAAGTTTTGCATAATTAAAAGGGTTTCAAGCAATGCATGATCCTAAACCGCGCGCCCGCCTCGGCTACCTGAGAATAACATACTAAAAGTGTCAACACGGGGTTGGTGAGTTCACAAGTTATATAAAAATAAAGCGTTTAGCGTTTGCGTTCAGCGTTTTGCGTTACAGGGTTTTGCGTTAAACGTTTTGGGTTACAGCGTTTTGCGTTACAGCGTTTTGCGTTACCAGATAGTGTTATGTCAATTATATATCTATAGGTAGCTAGCCTATAAAACAAGTATCACTAAGTGTTCGACACCGAAGCTGACTGTTTATCATTTGCCTTGCCACCAGGTCATCCAGACCATGGTATGTGTTTAGCCAATATTACACCCGCTCGACCTCCAGTCGAGTTTAGCGTTGGGTGGGGTTTGTCAAACCCAGTAGTACTACTCAACAATGACTCGCTATTATCCAATATTAAACGGTTCGATGTGAATGAAGGACTTTAGTTAACGCGTTTGCCACTTAGTCTTTACAAGTGATATATAATCTATATTAACAAAATCTTAAATGCGTTTTCGGAGTATGTTATCTCCCCCAAGTGAAAAGCGTTTAATAAGTTTAAAAAGGGGAAAGTGAAACTCACTGTTTGCGAAGAAATTCCCAAATTAAATCACCAAGATGCGCGTCACAGAAAAACTCTCTCTAGCGTTCTAAAACAACAAAGAGATTTTTCTAAGTGTCGGAATATTATCGAGTCTCTAGACCCGGCACATAATACCTATGCACATAACATGTTTCGTGTTTCGTTTGTGAATCATGTGTGACTATATCAAATGTATTTGTGATACGTTACATGTGTAAGCAATTATTTACGTGTCATGTATTCATAAAGTACATCACTAGCAATTACTCCCCTTAAGGGCAATTTGGTCAACACATAACAATTAACTAGCCATTATTCCCCATGAGGGCAATTTGGTCAAATCATAACAATTATATAGCAAGTATCATGTTTCATGCATTTTCACAAAATTCAGCAGCTAGTTTCACCGAGACAGAAATTCTACTTGAAAGATTGTACTATCTCACCGATCACAGCATCACAATTAATTTACCAAAAATCATCACAAAAGCATATATGTATTTTTTTTCCCGAACATATTTTATTATATTTTTATTCCACATAGGTTTCTCACAATCATCAAATCATTACAGCAAACTCATAACAGTCAAATTCATGCGCAACAGAATGTTATTTGCAATTCCCGTTAAAAGAAAAATCCAATAAATGCAAGACCACTTGGGTTAGGTTCCTAACTCAATAAGTCAACTTCTAGAAGTGGAACCAACCCAATTGGTCTCGTAGTTCATGAGATATAATATTTACAAAACAACCTAACAGCAGGTCTAACAGCTCAGCTTTGCACAATGTTTTTGTAACATCATAAAAGTTAACTTTTCCACGTCCAAAAATTACAAATTTATATTCTTTAGAAACTAGACTCAACCTAGTTCACTGTAGTATCAATAATCTCAACCAATTCTCACATTTACACTTCGTTACAGTCAATTAAACATCAATAACACAATCTGTCTAGAAACTGTTTGCATCCAAACTCAACATATAAACTATCTATGGACCATCATGCATTCATATAACACTCTAGACTCCATAAACACTATCCATGCACATCAATTACACATTACATACATGATTAGGGTTTTTGTTTGAACTCAAATCAAAGACACAACAATTAACATGTAACAATATCCAATCTAGTTATCAAATCATCATCAAATCAACAACAATCATATTAATTACATACACACATGAAATCGGCCATCTAGGGTTTTCAATTAACCCATTAAACATCAAAATCAAGTATAAAGGATGCATAGGATAGTCGTTTATACCTTCCTAGCACCTTAATCTTCGATCAAAAGTTGAAATTGATGGTTGTATGTGTGTGTATAGGTGACGGCAGCCAAGGAGCCAAGGGGAGGTGGGTTTCCGATCGGGACTTGTGGGGGAAGAAGAATAATAAGTTAGGGTTTAGTATTATTATTATTTATAATAATCTATGTTACACTTTGGCCCCTCCACTCCTAAGTATTACTTATCTAGCTTAAACTAACTTGTTTACATCTTGAGTTAACGTTTATAACCATGTTATCACATAACACATAAGTCTAACACATAATTATCACATAATTACTGTTTTGACGTTTTTCGTTTATTCACCGATCGTTTGCGTCAACTCGTTTGCGTTTCGGTGCAATTCCCGAAAGACTACACATGTAGTAAGTGTTAAGCGTCATTTAAACCCTAGTTTAAATGTAAAGAGGTGTGCGTTATAGATTCAGTGATCTTAAGTTTGAATTGACGGAGTTGAGTTAACGGAGTTAACCTAAAATTGACGATTGTCACAAAAGCACGTGTCATGCACATACTTGGTGGCGCATAAAAAGACATGAGAGAACCGAGCCCCGGTGCGGAAGCGTGAATAATGGTTATTAAACAACGGTGTGGAGCTCGGGTCTATGGTTAGGATCGAATCTCACTCATATTCACTCTTGAAAGACGTTTGGACGGATGAGGTGTATTGGGAGAGAGCCTGATTTGATTAACAATCAATAATATGATGAACAATTGTAATCAAAACACAAACAAGATATAAATGGTAGTATGATAATATTAGCCGAATCATTCTCATTAAGATGAAACTCTCATACATACATTCATAAATACAATCGATTAAGAAATATCAGCCGCCACCAGGAGAACTCATCCTGGAGGCGGAGACTCTCTCAAAGGGATAAGACCCTAGATCTCACACATAAATAATACAAACACTCATGCTAGACAAATGAATAAAAACATCTATTTATACTAGTCTAGAAAGACTTGTTCTTCAAGCCATCCACCCTTGGTTGAGACCAAACAATATATTTTTCACCCAAATATTAATTCGATGCGTCGGTCTAAAACATAAGTTCCAACAATCTCACCCGTAGATCGATGCCATCGAATTTCTTCCATGATTACCTCATAACTCGTTGTCTTTTATTGAAATTCTCCCCCTCACATTAAGCTTCTCCCATTGTCCATTTTGAATTATCACTCTTATACCACTTTTGGATATAGTTGTATGGCATATGAACGAGGCTTTGAACTTCAAAGATCAACTGCAAGTAACAAGGTTATCACAAAAAGAAATAAACTCAATGTGATCATTAAATAATCTTCAATTCTTCAAATTTATCTCATCCCTTGTAAATCATCTTCAAACCATTCCCTGAATCAAGATGGCATTCAAGTCAACCATAACCCGTTCTTGACTGTTCAAGTGACTATTTTATAGGAGGTTAAACTCTACTAATCATCCTTTCTATTTCATTTTTACTCGTGATGACTCTATCTCATCCATACTAGGAAATCTGAAAACTTACAAACAATGAAACATCTTTGAAAAACCTTGGATTATTAATCTGGATCAACTTTTCCTTAATTTGAGTCTTTTACTTGATTTGAAGCTTTCCATTTGCAATGAAATTCAAAGATTTTTACTCCCCCAGTTTCATTGCAATTGTCTTTAATAAATGTGTCTTCAAATCAAGTGTGGGTGAAGCAATCTTGACCATCCTTATCAAGATTGTAATAATCTGAAAATAAACATATTCATATGTTGGTTGACACTAAAAGTGATTAAATCCTTAAGCTTGGTCAACACTTGTTCTTGTAAAGCTTTTGATGAAGTCGTGAAATTGGACAATGTTTGAATTCCATAAGCTTGTTGATGATCGGAGAAAAATTACCAAAATACTCCTGGTATATATCTTCTGTAGGTAATAGATTGGTCAAACGGTCAACGGCACCAAAAATCTCAAAAGTTTCTTCAAAACTTTGAAATGTTTCACAACTCTGTTTCCTAGCACACAGTGTGCTTAGGACACTTTCCTAGCACAAAGTGTGTTTGGGAACACTTTCCTAGGACAAAGTCTGCTTGGGAGCACTTTCCTAGCACAAAGTGTGCTCTAAGGAACTTTCCTAGCACAAAGCGTACTCGAAAGCACTTTCCTAGCACAAAGTGTACCCGGAAAACAAAACACTTGTGATTTTTCAGTTTTTGCACTAGCACAAAGTGTGCTCGGAAGCACTTTCCTAGCACAAAGTGTACCCGGAAAGCAAAACACTTGTGATTTTCCAATTTTTACACTATCACAAAGTGTGCTCGGAAGCACTTCACTAGCACAACGTGTGCTTGAGACTTAAAGATAGTTTTCTTGAGAAGACCAAGGATATGCAAAGGGGTTACTCTAAACTAGAACTTGATGTGCCCGAGATAAGATATGCTCGAGATAAAGTGTGCCCGAACCAAAAGTTGTGCTTGGGCAAAACACAAACTGTGCCTGAAGCAACACTTAACCATTATCATTACTCGAGATCAATCTTATATGTTCATTGTGTGCCTGGTACATCAAAAATTCATTTCTGAATCATCAATCACTGATTTGCCCTTGCAGAACCTGCTTGAATTTTCACTTTGCATTTGCTACAACAAACATTGATAATATTGCCTTTAGTGCCTTTTCATTCTTGACTTTACCTTCTTCACACCAGTTTGTACCAACGGCAACGATTTCCAACATACCATATCCTATTTGTGCAGCACACTTATCAAAATAAATATCGAGCAAACAAAACCCTAATTCTTTCAGATCGAAAGAGTAGTTCCGAAATCTGAAAAGAATCGATGAGAAGTATCCAGGTCATCTCGAAATAAACAAAAGAAATCTATCTTCAATCTTATCCACAACCTTTTCAGATCTGGAAATCATCAACTGAACAGAGTTGCCCCAAAACGAGCCAAATAACACTGTTACATCAGATCTGGACCATTCTGACCAAAAAACATGAAATTGATGTTGGATCTCCAAACGAGTCATCAACCCAAACATCAATCTATAAAATTTTCTCCAAATCATCAAATAATTTCAAAACCCCCAAAAATAATTTCAACGGACTTCATCGTTTAACGTCCATGGTGGATTCAAGAGGGAAATGTCGGTTCAGCGGTTAGTCTGAACGATTCGGTAGCCCCGCTCTGATACCAATTGAGAGAACCGAGCCCTGGTGTGGAAGCGTGAATAATCGTTATTAAACAATGGTGTGGAGCTCGGGTCTAGGGTTAGGATCGAATCTCACTCATACTCACTCTTGAAAGATGTTTGGGCGGATGAGGTGTATTGGGAGAGAGCCTGATTTGATTAATAATCAATAATAGGATTAACAATTGTAATCTAAACACGAACAAGATAGAAATGGTAGTATGATAATATTAGCCGAATGATTCTTATTAAGATGAAACTCTCATACATACATACATTCATACATATAATCGATTAAGAAATATCAGCCGCCACCAGGAGAGCTCATCCTAGAGGCGGAGACTCTCTCGAAGGGATAAAACCCTAGATCTCACACATACACAATACAAACACTCATGCTAGACAAATGAAAAAAAACATCTATTTATACTAGTCCAAATTGACTTGTTCTTCAAGCCATCCACCCTTGGTTGAGACCAAACAATATATTTTTCACCCTCAAATTAATTTGATGCATCGGTCTAAAACATAAGTTCCAACATGACAGCTCTTGATTATTTGATTGCACTTAAACAAATGTGTGGCATCTTTATGTTCTCTCAAAGTTAACATGACAAGGCTTTAAAGCCATTTTATATCATAATAATAATTATGATTATAATATATCATAGAAACAATTATGATTATAATATACAACGTACATAATAATAATAATAATTATTATTATTATTATTATTATTATTATTATTATTATTATTATTATTATTATTATTATTATTATTATTATTATTATTATTATTATTATTATTATTATAAACAAAACTTGTTCAATATTTATGTATACATACATTGTAATATTTTCTTATATATATATATATTTGTGTGTGTGTGTTTGAAATGATTGTTTAATTATTTTGATCTTTACACGTAGTTTAATTGTATAAAATTTTCGTATATATATATATATATATATATATATATATATATATATATATATATATATCATAACTTAAATGATTGTTTCTTCTATTGAACGCTCAAGTTTTAGTATTTCAAATGTAAAATGAAATTATTTATATATATCTTGAAAATGACCTTAACGTAAATTTATACCCACTTTTCTTTCTTATGTCAATTATCATTTTTCTTGGTCCTAAAACCTTTAAAAGTTGACATCTTTAGCCCAAAAGTAATGTGGGATTTTCCGAGATGTTAAATTTGCCTTCTCTTGAAGCTCCAACCGCTGATACAGAGTCTTATTTTGAGGCTCTTGATTTCTATTCTGAGTCTCTTAATATGCCTTCATTTGTTTCAATAAGTCCATCGAATCCTTAATCGACTCCTCTTTGTTACCCGAAGAATTTCATTGCCCCTGCTGATAACTCTTTTGATAACCCTTATTGTAACCCCCACAATCTCTCTGATTGTATCCACTCTTACCACTGCCCGAACTATTCCTATATTCTTTCTGGTTCGACTGATAATCTGTCTTCTGAGAATTACCTTGAAAATTCGGGTTCAACTGCGTGTTCGGATTTCCATAACTGAATTTTGGGTGATACTTGAGGCCCGGATGATAAGTATTAGAACTCATACTAGTGTATCTTCATTTCACCGTTCACATAATGGACTTCATCTTCCTCAGTATCTTCATCTTGTGCAACCCCGCAACTCGCAACCTCATGCCCTAACTCCCCACAACCTTCACACACTAGATATGTTTTTCCTGATTTCCCTGCTCCTTGTATACCTCCAACAAACATCCTATCCATCTTCTTTTCCAGCCTATCCATTTTGTCATCTGAACCTTGACTTTCAACTGCTTTTACTACTGCTCTTTTGCCTTCATGTTCGACTGTGCTTGCCTCTTTGAATTATTTGCATCTCTCCAAATTCCCCCAATCCACATTTTCATTGTTTTCAAGAAAGGATCCATTAGTGGTGGCTTGGAGATCACGGACATCATCATTTGAGAGACTGTCATGGAATGCATTTATTAATTTCCACAAAGCGATTCCATAATGTGGACAAGTCCTCAGCAATCTTATATATCTTTGAAATGTCTCATAAAAGAATTCACCTGTGATTTGCTGAAAATTCTGAATGTTGTTTAAAACCTCGGTGGTTCTCTGCGGCATATAATATTCATCTAAAAATATTTGTGCCAAGTCCCCCCAAGGGTAGATACTAGCTGATGGAAAAGATAAGAACCACTGTTTTGTTACATCTTTCAAACTGAACTGGAAGACTACCATCTTCACTTCTTCCGAGGTAAAACCTTGACTCGAGATAAGTGCACATATCGAGTTAAGATCATTAAAATGCAGGTATGGTTCTTCAGTAGTCTGTCCATGAAACACCGGTAACCCTGTCAAACTGTTATACATCACTGAAAAAGTCCCTCGATGTCTGACCAGAATAATAATTGGTAGGAGATTCGTGGACACTTGTGGGATGAAGTGGTTTGAACTCCTCTGACTGATGGTGGGATAAATGCACTTGGGACTCCGTCATCAAAATCATAATACGGTGCCTGTTGTTCACGGTTTGGTGGGAGTCTGGGTACTCGATCTCTTTGATTAATAGGATTATTCTGTCAAATTTCTTTGTCATCATGAATATCTTGTTGCTGATACTGACCCCATGTTCATCTCTAAATTCTTCCTCGTCCTCATAATCAAAACAAAAATCATCCCCCATATGCCAATTGTCCACCCATGCACGAGCATGATTAATATCAGGTCTTTCCTCTCTAAAATCAGCTTGTTTTTGATGGTTTACTAGGGTGGATATGATTGAGAAGTTGTCATCCATGTTAAACTGCCTCGTGGAGTTACGGTTGACTTCTCATTGGTTAAAGAGATTGTGGTATCTGTCACGGTTAACATTCTGGTTTTGGTTAGTTGGTAGGTTGTTTTGAGGAGATGGTTGGTCTTGGTTATATGGTGGGTAATTATTCGGGTCTCTTTTGTTTCGGGTACTCATGGTTTCTGCTTTTGGTGTTATGACTTTAGGTATTTGGTTTAGTTTGGGTCCTGCTCGGTTTCTCTTCACTGTTTTCTCAAATTCTAGATCAAACTGTAGCGTCTCTTTCTCACGAGATTACCTCATATGCATTAACTTGTAACGTTACCTGCACAGACAAAAACACTAACACCCCACGTAAAATCAACGAACAAATAACTAAAAACTACGCTAAACTAGCACTTTGCGAGTTGATTCCCCGAAAATGGCGCCATTTTGATCGATGTCAAAAGGTCAATCAAAAACATTTATAAAATATCTTTACTAGAAAGGGAAAGTAAGGTGTCGAATCCACAGGGAATCAGTGGAAAGTGCAAGTGAAACTCAAATTTTATTATAAAGTGATCAAAGTGGACACACGATGTCAAGCGGTTTAAATTAGTTGTTTGTAAAAAAATACTATGAAAATAACCAAACTCTAGGGTTCAGGTTCCGAAGAAAGTTAGAAAATTGATAAACTTCTTTGGACGATTTCTTGTTGAAATATTTAAACCAAAAGACTTAACGATTGGCTATGTTGAACGGCATAATTGAATCCGAACAATTGACACAGCTTAATGAAAATCTATTTGATTGTCTGTTTTAGATTTTGAAACACAAAATCAATAATACGGTTAATGATAAACGGGTCAATAACGAAAGAACTTATCCTAATTGTTGATGACCACAAATTGATTAACTGACAAAAGATGAAGCAATCAATTATTATAAAACCGTTTAAGCACACAAACAAGCATGAATAATTGATCAACTGAATGATTAACCAATTCCAAATCCAAAGATAAAGAATAAAGTTTCAAAAACCTAACATACGACTCAACCCTACACCCGGAGATGGTTATTATGCCTTTAGTCTTGCATCTCGATCTTCATTCTCTTGAGTGTAATGTTGGGGAAAAATTTCATGGATAAATCTTGTGATTAGAATGTGTTATGGTGATGAAAAGTAGCCTCCAAGAGGTCCCAAAACTGCTAGATAATGAGTCCCCTCGACCGTAGGGTTTTTTCTCTTAAATATGGAAGAAAATCACCCAAAACCCCAATTTTCGTCAGACCCGGCCGTAATCTACGGCCAGGCCGCCGTAGCCTACGGCTCTTGTTCTCTGCCTTACACAAACCATCACGCCGTAGGCTAGGGCCTGTGGGGCGTAGCCAATGGCTTTCCTTGCTCCAAAACTACGTTTTCTCGTTTATATAGATTCTTGATCACCCAGTTAAGCTCTCGATCACCTCTCTTCGTATAATCTTTATTCCTCCATCATTTAATGCTCCAAACTAGCTCCATTAAGCTCTCCACACCTATAAACAAAAAAACACTCAAATTACTCGTGTTCGATATATAAAAATACTTAACATACACGAAATTGAACACATAATACACATTCTTTTACCCACACGTCAGCATAACAACATTTTTCTTTGTTAAGTGCATTCATGAGTTCCTATGAACAATAGGTGGGTGGAAAATAGCCACAAGTGAATTAACCGATGAAGATTATGACCAAATTGACCTAGATGATTGGAATTAATGGATCTTAAGTAGAATATGGCAATGATTATTAGGAAAGTCAAGAGATTTATGCAAAAGATAGGGAAAGATCTACCTACTCTTAACAAAAGAGTTGGTTTTGACAAATTAAATGTTCGTTGTTACAATTTTCAAGACTTTGGCCATTTTGCTAAAGAATGTGATAAACCAAAGTAAAAGTACTCGAGACCCCGTAATCAAGTTAGAAGTTTTGGAAAGAAGTATTACGATTCCAAAGAAAAGACTTCTGGAAAAGAATCAGTGAAACCGGGTGGATCACAAACTTTAGTAACTGTTGAGGGTATCGACTGGAATCAACGGTTATTGGGAAATTCTTCTAATAGTAACAAGGCAAACCTTGCCATGTTCAAGACTATTGAACATTTTCAAGATGCAAGGGGTAATGGATAGATTGTTGACAGTGACGAGTCAGAGACTGAGTCTGATTCTGATGTTTCTAGTCAAGAGCCTCAAAATTCTTTTGCTTGCAAGGCGAAGATCGAGGAGGTTAGTCCTAATCCAACTCCTGTTGAATCTGTTAATGTAACATATGATATTGTGAATGAATCTGAGAGTTCATCATGTTCTCAATGTGATGAATTTAACTCTAAGTTTGACTTAATTTGTGTTCACAATGAGAGTTTGACGAAAGATTTAGCGATAGTTCGTGATAACTATCGGCAATCCTCTAAACTTGAGAAAAGATCTAAAGTTAAAATTGAGGGGTTGCCAAATAGTAATCATCATCTGAAGGCTGAACTTTCTGGAAAGTTAATATTCATTGATTGGCAGTTTCAAGAAATTTTAAAATCAAGAACTAAAATTACTAAACATGAGAATGAGGTACTTCAATAGAAAAACAAGCTTGAAAAGTTTAGAAATTCCTCATTTATGTTAAATTAATTAACTGAAGTATCTGGTAAATAGAAAGGTTCTAAAAATGGTCTAGGAATTGTTGAGGTTCCTCCACCGTTTCACAATGATTATTCAAACAACCCATTTTCGGGGGAAAAGGAAAAGGTTGTTAATGACAGTTCTTTGACTTTTAATCCTCCCAAAATGGATGAACCAATAATCAATGTGGAGAAACTAAAACAAAATAAACAAGATAAACCAGTTTTTAAATCCTCAACTCAAGAAATTCATGTTCAAAGTAACAAAGATTTTGTTGAAACTGTTGATGAAGTAGTGATTGAAGATGTGTTTGAATCTGAAGAGGTACACAAAGAATAGAACATTCCTCGTTTTAATCAGATTTTATGTGAACCTCATGAATTTGAGGAAGCTGTGTTCGGTTAGACACATCTAATGTAAACAACATGAAGTCAGAAAAACCAACTATTTCTAATGCGGAATTGATGAAATTCATTAATCTATATGTTGGTAAAGTAAAAACTGGTAGAGTTTTTAAATTAAACGGTGTGAACAAGGTTTTTGATGAAAAGGCATTCCATTACACTTGATCAAACTTGAACTGATCGAGAGTGTCTTCAAAATGAAACATCTAGCTTAAACAATATTTAAAAAAGCCTTGGAAAAACCCAAATTGCTAAACAAACCAGTTTCAAAATCAACTTTAAAAAACATGTAAAATTTGTGGAACCCGTAAATTTTGTTAGTTCATCTAGAACTCATACTTTACAAAGTTAATGAAATTTTTCAAATCTTGAATTTTACAAGAAAATGAAATCTGTTAACTTGGATAATTTGGATGATGTTAAAGTATCGGTTGATTCTTTTCAACCTGATGTTTCACATGTTATTGTTAAACCACCAAACATCTTCATGGACATGAGAACTTGTTTTTCACGTGGTGAATGTGGTCACATTGCACGTAAATGTGGAACTAGGGTAAATAACGCTACAAAACCAATAACCAAGGAACAATCACCTAAGGTTCCTTTGGTTAAAAAAATTACGAAAAGACAACCATCTCTAATTAAGCTTGATGACACACACATCATGTTTCATGACATGAATCCACGTAAAGTGGTTTGTTAATGTAAACAAGATTAGTTTAAAGAACAAGTTTCTTGAACCCATTCAACCAATTTGTCAAAATCAAGATACAAATGTGATTTAAGATGGCTGATGTAACAACTCGGGTTGGGGTGTGATTCCTACCTTCGTAGAAAGTCAACCGTTGACATATTCTCAAGTGCATAAATCACATTTGAAATATGAAATTATTTAGTTTCAAAAGGAAACGAAAGAGGTGCCCAAGACTAAGGCATGGGCAGCCTTTTTGGTCTAATCATTTTCCTTGATTGTGCAGAGTCCATCCAAGACTATATCTAGAGACAAATGGATAATTGATAGTGGATGCTCTTGACACATTTTTGCAACCGTAATCTACTAACGAATGTCAATGATATTCAAGGAGGGTATGTAGCATTTGTTGGTAATCAAGGTGGGATGATTACTAAAGAGGGTGATGTTTCAAATGGTAGCATTACATTTGAGAAAGTTAATTATTGTGATAAGGTAGATCACAATTTGCTAAGTGTATCTCAGATTTGTGATATGAAGTTCCCCACTTTATTCAATGACAAGGAATGTATATTCCTTAAGTCGGGTTATGTAATTCCTAAAGACATGGTTGTCATGAGATCTCCCCGATCTATTGTTATTTATGTGTTCAACATGAGTACTAATGTATCGTCTTCTACTTCTATTGAAACTTATTTTGTCTCGAAAGCAACCGAGAAAGACTTTATCTTGTGGCATTGGCGTATGGGTCATATTCATTTTCGAAAGATGAATCACTTAATGGCGAATGAATTGGGGAACATTGTTTGACTAAAACATCTCAAATTGACCGATCATTGTTTTACTTGCAAGAAGAGTAAACAGAAAAAGAAGTAACACCCGATGAAGCAAATCAATTCCGTTGATACTCCTTTGGAACATCTTCATGTGGATTTTCTTGGCTTGGTGAATCATTTGAATATTGTGGGAGATTGGTATTTTTTAATTGTTACCAATGACTATTCAAGGTATGCATGGGTTGTATTTATGATTTCCAAAGATCAGACACCGATTCTTGTGCAAAACTTGATCACTAAGATCGAATGAATTTACAAACATAAAGTGAGGCATATTCGAAGTGATAATGGTACGGAGTTCAAGAACACTGTTTTGGACTTTTTCTGTATGCAAAAAGGAATTCATATAGAATACTGTTTTCCATATGTACCACAACAGAATGGTGTTGCTGAGAGGAAGAACCGAACACTAATTGAAGCTGCAAGAACAATGTTAGCGGATTCAAAGCTTCCCGTTCAATTCTAGAATCGAGCTGTGAACACCGCTTGCTGTATGCTTAATCATGTTCTAATGGTTAAAAAGCTCAAGAAGACGAGTTATGAGCTACTTAATAACCGTAAACCTAATTTAAAGTCTCTAGGACCATTTGGGTGTCCTTGTACTATGCTAAAACGAGAGGCTAGTAAATTTGATGAGAGGGAGATTGAATGTTACTTTCTTGGCTATGCTTCGCCTAAGAAATGTTTCTTTAACTTTTCTTAGGGTTGTGTCGCAGAATGGTATCATGTAGATTGTCCAAGCTACACTACACCACTTGTTGGCAAGGTACCTAATTGGATGTATGATTACGAGGAATTATATCAGTCGTTTACTCCATCGGTTGAGGTACAAAATGAAGATTTGGTTTGTGCTTATTTGGAAGAACAAATGTTTTCCATACCAAGATCTTTTATTTATGATGATGGCGTGGTACAAGATCAACCAGAGACATCTGATGATGTTTCTATATCTTTGGATGATGCTCATTTTGATGATTCTTCTGCTCCATTTATTAAAACTCCAGAAGTTACCAAGGTAATTGTTGGAGAATCGTCTTAAACAGTGAATGAGATAGATGCCGAAAAAACATCTCTATCTTAGAAGACAATGTTGACGTATCATCCTCAAGACAACATCATCGGTGATCTTAATGTACGTGTTCGCTGCAACATTCGTTAATTTTCAAACCCGAACACCCGACCATGTTTAAATTTTTGGTTTTGTTTATATATATATATATATATATATATATATATATATATATATTATGGGGTGAAATCCGGTACAACTAAAATTAACATAGTAAACATATAAATAACTAGAGTAATTACAGTTTTGAACTAGAGTAATTATGTTATGAAAAATAATATAATGTAATAATAATTACTCTAGTTCAAAAGTTATAGTGTAATAACAATTACTCTAGTGTGAACATAATTACTCCAGTTATTTATACACTTCTCACGATAATAGTCATTTGTATTTGATCCAAACCATATATATATATATATATAGTTTCGTTTCATGTATTTTATGTGACATTCGTCAATTTTTGTTATTTGTATTGTATTCGTTAAACTGACTCGTTTTATTATTCGATGTGATTTGGTTAATTGTACATATACTCATATGTTACATATTTCGTATGTAATAGTTTTCTTCCCTAAAGTTATTTAATGATATTGATTAAGTTCATTTTAGAAATTTTTTTAGTGTGAGAAGTCATTCCAACCAATTATAACTTTTTTTTTTATTTTTGTTTTAATTATGTAGAAAGGTATATTGGTAAAATTTGAATTGTTTTATTTGGTAACTATTAAATTGTTTAAGAAGTTTCAAATCATATTAATTTTTTAACTTTATTTATGTTTTTCTTAATTGTTTGTAATTCAAATTAAACACTTTCAAATTTATTAATTGATCCTTACCTATAATTCCATGAGTTCATACATCACCAAACCATCTAGCTCGAGTAAAACATAAAAAAAGGTTATTATTATCACCACATTAATATTAAATTATACAGCTACTTAAATCCTATATACTAATCACAATAATACTAGCTTTATTATTATATTAGTTTCTTTTACTTTAAGTTGAACAGCGACATTGTTGACCACAACTTTTGGTTTTTCTTGCACAAAATCATCATCATGGTCTATGAGTAGTTTTCAATCATACCTACATTTTGGAAAAAAACATATATTAGAAACCAAATGTATGTATAGCAGAAATATTTTAATAAACACGTTGGGGAAACATTGTTACATTAACTTATATCATATTGTTTTTACGTCGAGCATAATCCAATTTTCCACACGTAACAAAATTATTAAAAATTTTAACAAACTTAAAACAAACATATGTAAACATTTATCTACTTTATTTCTTAAATCATCCAATTTATGAACCACAGTCAAGGTGTATATGCATTTCAAATCTAATTTATCCTACAAAATAAAGGTACTTATCCTACACATCTCATACATATAGAAAACATGATTATTTAACCTTACATAGTAAACATACTTATCCTACACACCAATTGATATATACGGACCACACAAAGTAAACATATCTATCATACTCCCCCGTACGTTAAGTGGTTAAAAATAATATCCTACACACACAAATCGTTAAAGATATCCTAGATACACTACATAGTAAAAAAAAGAGTTATCGTACACACCCTACACTGTAAAGATTTTATTCTACATACTCTACATAGTAACAAATTATCCTGCATAGAAAAGATTTTATCATACATACCCTACATAGTAAAAATAATTATCCTACACACCCCAAACAGTGAAGATTAAATTTATGTAAATTACAACAAATAGAGTTGTGGTTCAAGTGGTAAGCTTTGTCTGAGTTGTTGGAGTGGACATTAGTTCGAAACCCACCCTTCACACAAAGTTTTTAGAAAAACAACATCATCGCTATTTTATCAGAATTCTTTATATTTTCTGAATAATTTCCAACAAAATAATAAAAATATATGTTATCAATTATAAAATAAAGGAGTATTGTACATAATTGACAGAAATCCTACATAAATAAATTTAGCAAACAACCTATAGAATTATATAAAATATACGAAAAAAGTATATGCAACTCACACACTTATACACGTACATACGTTAACGCATTTGCTCACACAATCAAGCATAAATATATATACTCATACAAAGACATGCTCTATGGCTAAACGTTGTAGAGTAAAGTCGGGGCGTCACCACCATTTCTGTTAGAGTCGTGTGCCACGTCACCATATAAAGTAAACATATCTATCATACTCCCCCGTATGTTAAGTGGTTAAAAATAATATCCTACACACACAAATCCTTAAAGATATCCTAGATACACTACATAGTAAAAAAAAGAGTTATCGTACGAACCCTACACTGTAAAGATTTTATTCTACATACTCTACATAGTAACAAATTAAAGATTTTATCATACATACCCTACATAGTAAAAATAATTATCCTACACACCCCAAACAGTAAAGATTAAATTTATGTAAATTACAACAAATAGAGTTGTGGTTCAAGTGGTAAGCTTTGTCTGAGTTGTTGGAGTGGACATTAGTTCGAAACCCAGCCTTCACACAAAGTTTTTAGAAAAACAACATCATCGCTATTTTTCAGAATTCTTTATATTTTCCGAATAATTTCCAACAAAATGATAAAAATAAATGTTATCAATTATAAAATAAAGGAGTATTGTACATAATTGACAGAAATCCTACATAAATAAATTTAGCAAACAACCTATAGAATTATATAAAATATACGAAAAAAGTATATGCAACTCACACACTTATACACGTACATACGTTAACGCATTTGCTCACACAATCAAGCATAAGTATATATACTCATACAAAGACATGCTCTATGGCTAAACGTTGTGGAGTAAAGTCGGGGCTTCACCACCATTTCTGTTAGAGTCGTGTGCCACGTCAGCATACAAAGTAAACATATCTATCATACTCCCCCGTACGTTAAGTGGTTAAAAATAATATCCTACACACACAAATCGTTAAAGATATCCTAGATACACTACATAGTAAAAAAAGGGTTATCGTACACACCCTATACTGTAAAGATTTTATTCTACATACTCTACATAGTAATAAATTATCCTGCATAGAAAAGATTTTATCATACATACCCTACATAGTAAAAATAATTATCCTACACACCCCAAACAGTAAAGATTAAATTTATGTAAATTACAACAAATAGAGTTGTGGTTCAAGTGGTAAGCTTTGTCTGAGTTGTTGGAGTGGACATTAGTTCGAAACCCACCCTTCACACAAAGTTTTTAGAAAAACAACATCGTCGCTATTTTATCAGAATTCTTTATATTTTCCGAATAATTTCCAACAAAATAATAAAAATATTTGTTATCAATTATAAAATAAAGGAGTATTGTACATAATTGACAGAAATCCTACATAAATAAATTTAGCAAACAACCTATAGAATTATATAAAATATACGAAAAAAGTATATGCAACTCACACACTTATACACGTACATACGTTAACGCATATGCTCACACAATCAAGCATAAGTATATATACTCATACAAAGACATGCTCTATGGCTAAACGTTGTGGGGTAAAGTCGGGGCGTCACCACCATTTCTGTTAGAGTCGTGTGCCACGTCACCATACAAAGTAAACATATCTATCATACTCCCCCGTACGTTAAGTGGTTAAAAATAATATCCTACACACACAAATCCTTAAAGATATCCTAGACACACTACATAGTAAAAAAAAGAGTTATCGTACGCACCCTACACTGTAAAGATTTTATTCTAAATACTCTACATAGTAACAAATTATCCTGCATAGAAAAGATTTTATCATACATACCCTACATAGTAAAAATAATTATCCTACACACCCCAAACAGTAAAGATTAAATTTATGTAAATTACAACACTTAGAGTTGTGGTTCAAGTGGTAAGCTTTGTCTGAGTTGTTGGAGTGGACATTAGTTCGAAACCCACCCTTCACACAATGTTTTTAGAAAAACAACATCATCGCTATTTTATCAGAATTCTTTATATTTTCCGAATAATTTCCAACAAAATAATAAAAATATATGTTATCAATTATAAAATAAAGGAGTATTGTACATAATTGACAGAAATCCTACATAAATAAATTTAGCAAACAACCTATAGAATTATATAAAATATACGAAAAAAGTATATGCAACTCACACACTTATACACGTACATACGTTAACGCATTTGCTCACACAATCAAGCGTAAGTATATATACTCATACAAAGACATGCTCTATGGCTAAACGTTGTGGAGTAAAGTCGGGGCGTCACCACCATTTCTGTTAGAGTCGTGTGCCACGTCACCATACAAAGTAAACATATCTATCATACTCCCCCGTACGTTAAGTGGTTAAAAATAATATCCTACACACACAAATCCTTAAAGATATCCTAGATACACTACATAGTAAAAAAAAGAGTTATCGTACGCACCCTACACTGTAAAGATTTTATTCTACATACTCTACATAGTAACAAATTATCCTGCATAGAAAAGATTTTATCATACATACCCTACATAGTAAAAATAATTATCCTACACACCCCAAACAGTAAAGATTAAATTTATGTAAATTACAACAAATAGAGTTGTTGTTCAAGTGGTAAGCTTTGTCTGAGTTGTTGGAGTGGACATTAGTTCGAAACCCACCCTTCACACAAAGTTTTTATAAAAACAACATCATCGCTATTTTATCAGAATTCTTTATATTTTCTGAATAATTTCCAACAAAATAATAAAAATATATGTTATCAATTATAAAATAAAGGAGTATTGTACATAATTGACAGAAATTTTACATAAATAAATTTAGCAAACAACCTATAGAATTATATAAAATATACGAAAAAAGTATATGCAACTCACACACTTATACACGTACATACGTTAACGCATTTGCTCACACAATCAAGCATAAGTATATATACTCATACAAAGACATGCTCTATGGCTAAACGTTGTAGAGTAAAGTCGGGGCGTCACCACCATTTCTGTTAGAGTCGTGTGCCACGTCACCATACAAAGTAAACATATCTATCATACTCCCCCGTACGTTAAGTGGTTAAAAATAATATCCTACACACACAAATCCTTAAAGATATCCTAGATACACTACATAGTAAAAAAAAGAGTTATCGTACGCACCCTACACTGTAAAGATTTTATTCTACATACTCTACATAGTAACAAATTATCCTGCATAGAAAAGATTTTATCATACATACCCTACATAGTAAAAATAATTATCCTACACACCCCAAACAGTAAAGATTAAATTTATGTAAATTACAACAAGTAGAGTTGTTGTTCAAGTGGTAAGCTTTGTCTGAGTTGTTGGAGTGGACATTAGTTCGAAACCCACCCTTCACACAAAGGTTTTAGAAAAACAACATCATCGCTATTTTATCATAATTCTTTATATTTTCCGAATAATTTCCAACAAAATAATAAAAATATATGTTATCAATTATAAAATAAAGGAGTATTGTACATAATTGACAGAAATCCTACATAAATAAATTTAGCAAACAACCTATAGAATTATATAAAATATACGAAAAAAGTATATGCAACTCACACACTTATGCACGTACATACGTTAACGCATTTGCTCACACAATCAAGCGTAAGTATATATACTCATACAAAGACATGCTCTATGGCTAAACGTTGTGGAGTAAAGTCGGGGCGTCACCACCGTTTCTGTTAGAGTCGTGTGCCACGTCACCATACAAACTAAACATATCTATCATACTCCCCCGTACGTTAAGTGGTTAAAAATAATATCCTACACACACAAATCCTTAAAGATATCCTAGATACACTACATAGTAAAAAAAAGAGTTATCGTACGCACCCTACACTGTAAAGATTTTATTCTACATACTCTACATAGTAACAAATTATCCTGCATAGAAAAGATTTTATCATACATACCCTACATAGTAAAAATAATTATCCTACACACCCCAAACAGTAAAGATTAAATTTATGTAAATTACAACAAGTAGAGTTGTTGTTCAAGTGGTAAGCTTTGTCTGAGTTGTTGGAGTGGACATTAGTTCGAAACCCACCCTTCACACAAAGGTTTTAGAAAAACAACATCATCGCTATTTTATCATAATTCTTTATATTTTCCGAATAATTTCCAACAAAATAATAAAAATATATGTTATCAATTATAAAATAAAGGAGTATTGTACATAATTGACAGAAATCCTACATAAATAAATTTAGCAAACAACCTATAGAATTATATAAAATATACGAAAAAAGTATATGCAACTCACACACTTATACACGTACATACGTTAACGCATTTGCTCACACAATCAAGCGTAAGTATATATACTCATACAAAGACATGCTCTATGGCTAAACGTTGTGGAGTAAAGTCGGGGCGTCACCACCGTTTCTGTTAGAGTCGTGTGCCACGTCACCATACAAACTAAACATATCTATCATACTCCCCCGTACGTTAAGTGGTTAAAAATAATATCCTACACACACAAATCCTTAAAGATATCCTAGATACACTACATAGTAAAAAAAGAGTTATCGTACGCACCCTACACTGTAAAGATTTTATTCTACATACTCTACATAGTAACAAATTATCCTGCATAGAAAAGATTTTATCATACATAACCTACATAGTAAAAATAATTATCCTACACACCCCAAACAGCAAAGATTAAATTTATGTAAATTACAACAAATAGAGTTGTTGTTCAAGTGGTAAGCTTTGTCTGAGTTGTTGGAGTGGACATTAGTTCGAAACCCACCCTTCACACAAAGGTTTTAGAAAAACAACATCATCGCTATTTTATCATAATTCTTTATATTTTCCGAATAATTTCCAACAAAATAATAAAAATATATGTTATCATTTATAAAATAAAGGAGTATTGTATATAATTGACATAAATTTTACATAAATAAATTTAGCAAACAACCTACAGAATTATATAAAATATACGAAAAAAGTATATGCAACTCACACACTTATACACGTACATACGTTAACGCATTTGCTCACACAATCAAGCATAAGTATATATACTCATACAAAGACATGCTCTATGGCTAAACGTTGTAGAGTAAAGTCGGGGCGTCACTACCATTTCTGTTAGAGTCGTGTGCCACGTCACCATACAAAGTAAACATATCTATCATACTCCCCCGTACGTTAAGTGGTTAAAAATAATATCCTACACACACAAATCCTTAAAGATATCCTAGATACACTACATAGTAAAAAAAAGAGTTATCGTACGCACCCTACACTGTAAAGATTTTATTCTACATACTCTACATAGTAACAAATTAAAGATTTTATCATAGATACCATACATAGTAAAAATAATTATCCTACACACCCCAAACAGTAAAGATTAAATTTATGTAAATTACAACAAATAGAGTTGTGGTTCAAGTGGTAAGCTTTGTCTGAGTTGTTGGAGTGGACATTAGTTCGAAACCCAGCCTTCACACAAAGTTTTTAGAAAAACAACATCATCGCTATTTTTCAGAATTCTTTATATTTTCCGAATAATTTCCAACAAAATAATAAAAATATATGTTATCAACTATAAAATAAAGGAGTATTGTACATAATTGACAGAAATCCTACATAAATAAATTTAGCAAACAACCTATAGAATTATATAAAATATACGAAAAAAGTATATGCAACTCACACACTTATACACGTACATACGTTAACGCATTTGCTCACACAATCAAGCATAAGTATATATACTCATACAAAGACATGCTCTATGGCTAAACGTTGTGGAGTAAAGTCGGGGCTTCACCACCATTTCTGTTAGAGTCGTGTGCCACGTCAGCATACAAAGTAAACATATCTATCATACTCCCCCGTACGTTAAGTGGTTAAAAATAATATCCTACACACACAAATCGTTAAAGATATCCTAGATACACTACATAGTAAAAAAAGGGTTATCGTACACACCCTATACTGTAAAGATTTTATTCTACATACTCTACATAGTAATAAATTATCCTGCATAGAAAAGATTTTATCATACATACCCTACATAGTAAAAATAATTATCCTACACACCCCAAACAGTAAAGATTAAATTTATGTAAATTACAACAAATAGAGTTGTGGTTCAAGTGGTAAGCTTTGTCTGAGTTGTTGGAGTGGACATTAGTTCGAAACCCACCCTTCACACAAAGTTTTTAGAAAAACAACATCGTCGCTATTTTATCAGAATTCTTTATATTTTCCGAATAATTTCCAACAAAATAATAAAAATATTTGTTATCAATTATAAAATAAAGGAGTATTGTACATAATTGACAGAAATCCTACATAAATAAATTTAGCAAACAACCTATAGAATTATATAAAATATACGAAAAAAGTATATGCAACTCACACACTTATACACGTACATACGTTAACGCATATGCTCACACAATCAAGCATAAGTATATATACTCATACAAAGACATGCTCTATGGCTAAACGTTGTGGGGTAAAGTCGGGGCGTCACCACCATTTCTGTTAGAGTCGTGTGCCACGTCACCATACAAAGTAAACATATCTATCATACTCCCCCGTACGTTAAGTGGTTAAAAATAATATCCTACACACACAAATCCTTAAAGATATCCTAGATACACTACATAGTAAAAAAAAGAGTTATCGTACGCACCCTACACTGTAAAGATTTTATTCTACATACTCTACATAGTAACAAATTATCCTGCATAGAAAAGATTTTATCATACATACCCTACATAGTAAAAATAATTATCCTACACACCCCAAACAGTAAAGATTAAATTTATGTAAATTACAACACTTAGAGTTGTGGTTCAAGTGGTAAGCTTTGTCTGAGTTGTTGGAGTGGACATTAGTTCGAAACCCACCCTTCACACAATGTTTTTAGAAAAACAACATCATCGCTATTTTATCAGAATTCTTTATATTTTCCGAATAATTTCCAACAAAATAATAAAAATATATGTTATCAATTATAAAATAAAGGAGTATTGTACATAATTGACAGAAATCCTACATAAATAAATTTAGCAAACAACCTATAGAATTATATAAAATATACGAAAAAAGTATATGCAACTCACACACTTATACACGTACATACGTTAACGCATTTGCTCACACAATCAAGCGTAAGTATATATACTCATACAAAGACATGCTCTATGGCTAAACGTTGTGGAGTAAAGTCGGGGCGTCACCACCATTTCTGTTAGAGTCGTGTGCCACGTCACCATACAAAGTAAACATATCTATCATACTCCCCCGTACGTTAAGTGGTTAAAAATAATATCCTACACACACAAATCCTTAAAGATATCCTAGATACACTACATAGTAAAAAAAAGAGTTATCGTACACACCCTACACTGTAAAGATTTTATTCTACATACTCTACATAGTAACAAATTATCCTGCATAGAAAAGATTTTATCATACATACCCTACATAGTAAAAATAATTATCCTACACACCCCAAACAGTAAAGATTAAATTTATGTAAATTACAACAAATAGAGTTGTTGTTCAAGTGGTAAGCTTTGTCTGAGTTGTTGGAGTGGACATTAGTTCGAAACCCACCCTTCACACAAAGTTTTTATAAAAACAACATCATCGCTATTTTATCAGAATTCTTTATATTTTTTGAATAATTTCCAACAAAATAATAAAAATATATGTTATCAATTATAAAATAAAGGAGTATTGTACATAATTGACAGAAATTTTACATAAATAAATTTAGCAAACAACCTATAGAATTATATAAAATATACGAAAAAAGTATATGCAACTCACACACTTATACACGTACATACGTTAACGCATTTGCTCACACAATCAAGCATAAGTATATATACTCATACAAAGACATGCTCTATGGCTAAACGTTGTAGAGTAAAGTCGGGGCGTCACCACCATTTCTGTTAGAGTCGTGTGCCACGTCACCATACAAAGTAAACATATCTATCATACTCCCCCGTACGTTAAGTGGTTAAAAATAATATCCTACACACACAAATCCTTAAAGATATCCTAGATACACTACATAGTAAAAAAAAGAGTTATCGTACGCACCCTACACTGTAAAGATTTTATTCTACATACTCTACATAGTAACAAATTATCCTGCATAGAAAAGATTTTATCATACATACCCTACATAGTAAAAATAATTATCCTACACACCCCAAACAGTAAAGATTAAATTTATGTAAATTACAACAAATAGAGTTGTTGTTCAAGTGGTAAGCTTTGTCTGAGTTGTTGGAGTGGACATTAGTTCGAAACCCACCCTTCACACAAAGGTTTTAGAAAAACAACATCATCGCTATTTTATCATAATTCTTTATATTTTCCGAATAATTTCCAACAAAATAATAAAAATATATGTTATCAATTATAAAATAAAGGAGTATTGTACATAATTGACAGCAATCCTACATAAATAAATTTAGCAAACAACCTATAGAATTATATAAAATATACGAAAAAAGTATATGCAACTCACACACTTATACACGTACATACGTTAACGCATTTGCTCACACAATCAAGCGTAAGTATATATACTCATACAAAGACATGCTCTATGGCTAAACGTTGTGGAGTAAAGTCGGGGCGTCACCACCGTTTCTGTTAGAGTTGTGTGCCACGTCACCATACAAAGTAAACATATCTATCATACTCCCCCGTACGTTAAGTGGTTAAAAATAATATCCTACACACACAAATCCTTAAAGATATCCTAGATACACTACATAGTAAAAAAAGAGTTATCGTACGCACCCTACACTGTAAAGATTTTATTCTACATACTCTACATAGTAACAAATTATCCTGCATAGAAAAGATTTTATCATACATACCCTACATAGTAAAAATAATTATCCTACACACCCCAAACAGTAAAGATTAAATTTATGTAAATTACAACAAATAGAGTTGTTGTTCAAGTGGTAAGCTTTGTCTGAGTTGTTGGAGTGGACATTAGTTCGAAACCCACCCTTCACACAAAGGTTTTAGAAAAACAACATCATCGCTATTTTATCAGAATTCTTTATATTTTCCGAATAATTTCCAACAAAATAATAAAAATATATGTTATCATTTATAAAATAAAGGAGTATTGTATATAATTGACAGAAATTTTACATAAATAAATTTAGCAAACAACCTATAGAATTATATAAAATATACGAAAAAAGTATATGCAACTCACACACTTATACACGTACATACGTTAACGCATTTGCTCACACAATCAAGCATAAGTATATATACTCATACAAAGACATGCTCTATGGCTAAACGTTGTAGAGTAAAGTCGGGGCGTCACCACCATTTCTGTTAGAGTCGTGTGCCACGTCACCATACAAAGTAAACATATCTATCATACTCCCCCGTACGTTAAGTGGTTAAAAATATATCCTACACACACAAATCCTTAAAGATATCCTAGATACACTACATAGTAAAAAAAAGAGTTATCGTACGCACCCTACACTGTAAAGATTTTATTCTACATACTCTACATAGTAACAAATTAAAGATTTTATCATACATACCCTACATAGTAAAAATAATTATCCTACACACCCCAAACAGTAAAGATTAAATTTATGTAAATTACAACAAATAGAGTTTTGGTTCAAGTGGTAAGCTTTGTCTGAGTTGTTGGAGTGGACATTAGTTCGAAACCCAGCCTTCACACAAAGTTTTTAGAAAAACAACATCATCGCTATTTTATCAGAATTCTTTATATTTTCCGAATAATTTCCAACAAAATAATAAAAATATATGTTATCAATTATAAAATAACGGAGTATTGTACATAATTGACAGAAATCCTACATAAATAAATTTAGCAAACAACCTATAGAATTATATAAAATATACGAAAAAAGTACATGCAACTCACACACTTATACACGTACATACGTTAACACACAATCAAGCATAAGTATATATACTCATACAAAGACATGCTCTATGGCTAAACGTTGTGGAGTAAAGTCGGGGCTTCACCACCATTTCTGTTAGAGTCGTGTGCCACGTCACCATACAAAGTAAACATATCTATCATACTCCCCCGTACGTTAAGTGGTTAAAAATAATATCATACACACACAAATCATTAAGGATATCCTAGATACACTACATAGTAAAAAAAGAGTTATCGTACACACCCTACACTGTAAAGATTTTATTCTACATACTCTACATAGTAACAAATTATCCTGCATAGAAAAGATTTTATCATACATACCCTACATAGTAAAAATAATTATCCTACACACCCCAAACAGTAAAGATTAAATTTATGTAAATTACAACAAATAGAGTTGTGGTTCAAGTGGTAAGCTTTGTCTGAGTTGTTGGAGTGGACATTAGTTCGAAACCCACCCTTCACACAAAGTTTTTAGAAAAACAACATCATCGCTATTTTATCAGAATTCTTTATATTTTCTGAATAATTTCCAACAAAATAATAAAAATATATGTTATCAATTATAAAATAAAAGAGTATTGTACATAATTGACAGAAATCCTACATAAATAAATTTAGCAAACAACCTATAGAATTATATAAAATATACGAAAAAAGTATATGCAACTCACACACTTATACACGTACATACGTTAACGCATTTGCTCACACAATCAAGCATAAGTATATATACTCATACAAAGACATGCTCTATGGCTAAACGTTGTGGAGTAAAGTCGGGGCGTCACCACCATTTCTGTTAGAGTCGTGTGCCACGTCACCATACAAAGTAAACATATCTATCATACTCCCCCGTACGTTAAGTGGTTAAAAATAATATCCTACACACACAAATCCTTAAAGATATCCTAGATACACTACATAGTAAAAAAAAGAGTTATCGTACGCACCCTACACTGTAAAGATTTTATTCTACATACTCTACATAGTAACAAATTAAAGATTTTATCATACATACCCTACATAGTAAAAATAATTATCCTACACACCCCAAACAGTAAAGATTAAATTTATGTAAATTACAACAAATAGAGTTGTGGTGAAAGTGGTAAGCATTGTCTGAGTTGTTGGAGTGGACATTAGTTCGAAACCCAGCCTTCACACAAAGTTTTTAGAAAAACAACATCATCGCTATTTTTCAGAATTCTTTATATTTTCCGAATAATTTCCAAGAAAATAATAAAAATATATGTTATCAATTATAAAATAAAGGAGTATTGTACATAATTGACAGAAATCCTACATAAATAAATTTAGCAAACAACCTATAGAATTATATAAAATATACGAAAAAAGTATATGCAACTCACACACTTATACACGTACATACGTTAACGCATTTGCTCACACAATCAAGCATAAGTATATATACTCATACAAAGACATGCTCTATGGCTAAACGTTGTGGAGTAAAGTCGGGGCTTCACCACCATTTTTGTTAGAGTCGTGTGCCACGTCACCATACAAAGTAAACATATCTATCATACTCCCCCGTACGTTAAGTGGTTAAAAATAATATCTTACACACACAAATCGTTAAGGATATCCTAGATACACTACATAGTAAAAAAAGAGTTATCATACACACCCTACACTGTAAAGATTTTATTCTACATACTCTACATAGTAACAAATTATCCTGCATAGAAAAGATTTTATCATACATACCGTACATAGTAAAAATAATTATCCTACACACCCCAAACAGTAAAGATTAAATTTATGTAAATTACAACAAATAGAGTTGTGGTTCAAGTGGTAAGTTTTGTCTGTGTTGTTGGAGTGGACATTAGTTCGAAACCCACCCTTCACACTAAGTTTTTAGAAAAACAACATCATCGCTATTTTATCAGAATTCTTTATATTTTCCGAATAATTTCCAACAAAATAATACAAATATATGTTATCAATTATAAAATAAAGAAGTATTGTACATAATTGACAGAAGTCTACATAAATAAATTTAGCAAACAACCTATAGAATTATATAAAATATACGAAAAAAGTATATGCAACTCACACACTTATACATGTACATACGTTAACGCATTTGCTCACACAATCAAGCATAAGTATATATACTCATACAAAGTCATGCTCTATGGCTAAATGTTGTGGAGTAAAGTCGGGGCGTCACCACCATTTCTGTTAGAGTCGTGTGCCACGTCACCATACAAAGTAAACATATCTATCATACTCCCCCGTACGTTAAGTGGTTAAAAATAATATCCTACACACACAAATCGTTAAAGATATCCTAGATACACTACATAGTAAAAAAAAAGTTATCGTACACACCCTGCACTGTAAAGATTTTATTCTACATACTCTACATAGTAACAAATTATCCTGCATAGAAAAGATTTTATCATACATACCCTACATAGTAAAAATAATTATCCTACACACCCCAAACAGTAAAGATTAAATTTATGTAAATTACAACAAATAGAGTTGTGGTTCAAGTGGTAAGCTTTGTCTGAGTTGTTGGAGTGGACATTAGTTCGAAACCCACCCTTCACACAAAGTTTTTAGAAAAACAACATCATCGCTATTTTATCAGAATTCTTTAAATTTTCCGAATAATTTCCAACAAAATAATAAAAATATATGTTATCAATTATAAAATAAAGGAGTATTGTACATAATTGACAGAAATCCTACATAAATAAATTTAGCAAACAACCTATAGAATTATATAAAATATACGAAAAAAGTATATGCAACTCACACACTTATACACGTACATACGTTAACGCATTTGCGCACACAATCAAGCATAAGTATATATACTCATACAAAGACATGCTCTATGGCTAAACGTTGTGGAGTAAAGTCGGGGCGTCACCACCATTTCTGTTAGAGTCGTGTGCCACGTCACCATACAAAGTAAACATATCTATCATACTCCCCCGTACGTTAAGTGGTTAAAAATAATATCCTACACACACAAATCCTTAAAGATATCCTAGATACACTACATAGTAAAAAAAAGAGTTATCGTACGCACCCTACACTGTAAAGATTTTATTCTACATACTCTACGTAGTAACAAATTAAAGATTTTATCATACATACCCTACATAGTAAAAATAATTATCCTACACACCCCAAACAGTAAAGATTAAATTTATGTAAATTACAACAAATAGAGTTGTGGTTCAAGTGGTAAGCATTGTCTGAGTTGTTGGAGTGGACATTAGTTCGAAACCCAGCCTTCACACAAAGTTTTTAGAAAAACAACATCATCGCTATTTTATCATAATTCTTTATATTTTCCGAATAATTTCCAACAAAATAATAAAAATATATGTTATCAATTATAAAATAAAGGAGTATTGTACATAATTGACAGCAATCCTACATAAATAAATTTAGCAAACAACCTATAGAATTATATAAAATATACGAAAAAAGTATATGCAACTCACACACTTATACACGTACATACGTTAACGCATTTGCTCACACAATCAAGCGTAAGTATATATACTCATACAAAGACATGCTCTATGGCTAAACGTTGTGGAGTAAAGTCGGGGCGTCACCACCGTTTCTGTTAGAGTTGTGTGCCACGTCACCATACAAAGTAAACATATCTATCATACTCCCCCGTACGTTAAGTGGTTAAAAATAATATCCTACACACACAAATCCTTAAAGATATCCTAGATACACTACATAGTAAAAAAAGAGTTATCGTACGCACCCTACACTGTAAAGATTTATTCTACATACTCTACATAGTAACAAATTATCCTGCATAGAAAAGATTTTATCATACATACCCTACATAGTAAAAATAATTATCCTACACACCCCAAACAGTAAAGATTAAATTTATGTAAATTACAACAAATAGAGTTGTTGTTCAAGTGGTAAGCTTTGTCTGAGTTGTTGGAGTGGACATTAGTTCGAAACCCACCCTTCACACAAAGGTTTTAGAAAAACAACATCATCGCTATTTTATCAGAATTCTTTATATTTTCCGAATAATTTCCAACAAAATAATAAAAATATATGTTATCATTTATAAAATAAAGGAGTATTGTATATAATTGACAGAAATTTTACATAAATAAATTTAGCAAACAACCTATAGAATTATATAAAATATACGAAAAAAGTATATGCAACTCACACACTTATACACGTACATACGTTAACGCATTTGCTCACACAATCAAGCATAAGTATATATACTCATACAAAGACATGCTCTATGGCTAAACGTTGTAGAGTAAAGTCGGGGCGTCACCACCATTTCTGTTAGAGTCGTGTGCCACGTCACCATACAAAGTAAACATATCTATCATACTCCCCCGTACGTTAAGTGGTTAAAAATATATCCTACACACACAAATCCTTAAAGATATCCTAGATACACTACATAGTAAAAAAAAGAGTTATCGTACGCACCCTACACTGTAAAGATTTTATTCTACATACTCTACATAGTAACAAATTAAAGATTTTATCATACATACCCTACATAGTAAAAATAATTATCCTACACACCCCAAACAGTAAAGATTAAATTTATGTAAATTACAACAAATAGAGTTGTGGTTCAAGTGGTAAGCTTTGTCTGAGTTGTTGGAGTGGACATTAGTTCGAAACCCAGCCTTCACACAAAGTTTTTAGAAAAACAACATCATCGCTATTTTATCAGAATTCTTTATATTTTCCGAATAATTTCCAACAAAATAATAAAAATATATGTTATCAATTATAAAATAACGGAGTATTGTACATAATTGACAGAAATCCTACATAAATAAATTTAGCAAACAACCTATAGAATTATATAAAATATACGAAAAAAGTACATGCAACTCACACACTTATACACGTACATACGTTAACACACAATCAAGCATAAGTATATATACTCATACAAAGACATGCTCTATGGCTAAACGTTGTGGAGTAAAGTCGGGGCTTCACCACCATTTCTGTTAGAGTCGTGTGCCACGTCACCATACAAAGTAAACATATCTATCATACTCCCCCGTACGTTAAGTGGTTAAAAATAATATCATACACACACAAATCATTAAGGATATCCTAGATACACTACATAGTAAAAAAAGAGTTATCGTACACACCCTACACTGTAAAGATTTTATTCTACATACTCTACATAGTAACAAATTATCCTGCATAGAAAAGATTTTATCATACATACCCTACATAGTAAAAATAATTATCCTACACACCCCAAACAGTAAAGATTAAATTTATGTAAATTACAACAAATAGAGTTGTGGTTCAAGTGGTAAGCTTTGTCTGAGTTGTTGGAGTGGACATTAGTTCGAAACCCACCCTTCACACAAAGTTTTTAGAAAAACAACATCATCGCTATTTTATCAGAATTCTTTATATTTTCTGAATAATTTCCAACAAAATAATAAAAATATATGTTATCAATTATAAAATAAAAGAGTATTGTACATAATTGACAGAAATCCTACATAAATAAATTTAGCAAACAACCTATAGAATTATATAAAATATACGAAAAAAGTATATGCAACTCACACACTTATACACGTACATACGTTAACGCATTTGCTCACACAATCAAGCATAAGTATATATACTCATACAAAGACATGCTCTATGGCTAAACGTTGTGGAGTAAAGTCGGGGCGTCACCACCATTTCTGTTAGAGTCGTGTGCCACGTCACCATACAAAGTAAACATATCTATCATACTCCCCCGTACGTTAAGTGGTTAAAAATAATATCCTACACACACAAATCCTTAAAGATATCCTAGATACACTACATAGTAAAAAAAAGAGTTATCGTACGCACCCTACACTGTAAAGATTTTATTCTACATACTCTACATAGTAACAAATTAAAGATTTTATCATACATACCCTACATAGTAAAAATAATTATCCTACACACCCCAAACAGTAAAGATTAAATTTATGTAAATTACAACAAATAGAGTTGTGGTGAAAGTGGTAAGCATTGTCTGAGTTGTTGGAGTGGACATTAGTTCGAAACCCAGCCTTCACACAAAGTTTTTAGAAAAACAACATCATCGCTATTTTTCAGAATTCTTTATATTTTCCGAATAATTTCCAAGAAAATAATAAAAATATATGTTATCAATTATAAAATAAAGGAGTATTGTACATAATTGACAGAAATCCTACATAAATAAATTTAGCAAACAACCTATAGAATTATATAAAATATACGAAAAAAGTATATGCAACTCACACACTTATACACGTACATACGTTAACGCATTTGCTCACACAATCAAGCATAAGTATATATACTCATACAAAGACATGCTCTATGGCTAAACGTTGTGGAGTAAAGTCGGGGCTTCACCACCATTTTTGTTAGAGTCGTGTGCCACGTCACCATACAAAGTAAACATATCTATCATACTCCCCCGTACGTTAAGTGGTTAAAAATAATATCTTACACACACAAATCGTTAAGGATATCCTAGATACACTACATAGTAAAAAAAGAGTTATCATACACACCCTACACTGTAAAGATTTTATTCTACATACTCTACATAGTAACAAATTATCCTGCATAGAAAAGATTTTATCATACATACCGTACATAGTAAAAATAATTATCCTACACACCCCAAACAGTAAAGATTAAATTTATGTAAATTACAACAAATAGAGTTGTGGTTCAAGTGGTAAGTTTTGTCTGTGTTGTTGGAGTGGACATTAGTTCGAAACCCACCCTTCACACTAAGTTTTTAGAAAAACAACATCATCGCTATTTTATCAGAATTCTTTATATTTTCCGAATAATTTCCAACAAAATAATACAAATATATGTTATCAATTATAAAATAAAGAAGTATTGTACATAATTGACAGAAGTCTACATAAATAAATTTAGCAAACAACCTATAGAATTATATAAAATATACGAAAAAAGTATATGCAACTCACACACTTATACATGTACATACGTTAACGCATTTGCTCACACAATCAAGCATAAGTATATATACTCATACAAAGTCATGCTCTATGGCTAAATGTTGTGGAGTAAAGTCGGGGCGTCACCACCATTTCTGTTAGAGTCGTGTGCCACGTCACCATACAAAGTAAACATATCTATCATACTCCCCCGTACGTTAAGTGGTTAAAAATAATATCCTACACACACAAATCGTTAAAGATATCCTAGATACACTACATAGTAAAAAAAAAGTTATCGTACACACCCTGCACTGTAAAGATTTTATTCTACATACTCTACATAGTAACAAATTATCCTGCATAGAAAAGATTTTATCATACATACCCTACATAGTAAAAATAATTATCCTACACACCCCAAACAGTAAAGATTAAATTTATGTAAATTACAACAAATAGAGTTGTGGTTCAAGTGGTAAGCTTTGTCTGAGTTGTTGGAGTGGACATTAGTTCGAAACCCACCCTTCACACAAAGTTTTTAGAAAAACAACATCATCGCTATTTTATCAGAATTCTTTAAATTTTCCGAATAATTTCCAACAAAATAATAAAAATATATGTTATCAATTATAAAATAAAGGAGTATTGTACATAATTGACAGAAATCCTACATAAATAAATTTAGCAAACAACCTATAGAATTATATAAAATATACGAAAAAAGTATATGCAACTCACACACTTATACACGTACATACGTTAACGCATTTGCGCACACAATCAAGCATAAGTATATATACTCATACAAAGACATGCTCTATGGCTAAACGTTGTGGAGTAAAGTCGGGGCGTCACCACCATTTCTGTTAGAGTCGTGTGCCACGTCAACCTCCCTTGTTTTCTACTAGCACACACACTAACATATATGTAATACTTTCAGACATACACATACACATATACTACTAACACATATGCATACACATACATACACACACATGTACACATACACATACACACATAGACACTCCTACACATACACACACATGTACACATACATGCAGGCCCGGCTCCGAGAAGGTAAACTTTTTTTTGGCCGAAGGCGAAAATATTTTTAGGCCTCAGGAAAATGAATATTTTTTTAGGCCTCAGGAAAACATTGTTACATTCACTTTAAAAAATTAAATGGTCATACTTTGCTATGATTTAAGTTGTGTAAAAAAGTTTTATATAAATATAAGCTTAAACATGTTTCAAATAAGACTAGAACCCACAACCTTTTGGTTGAGAGTAATACCTCTTTGCCACTAAGCCAAACTGGTTGTTTTGTAATTGAGTTTAAACATTAAATATACATCTTGTTATTCATAAAAATACATTAAATTTAAAAAAATAAATCGGGCCTAACGGGGTGTTGGGCTCGACACCCCGCTCTCCCTAAAGGTCGCCCTGCATACATGCACTATCACATACCATACACACATAAACACTCCTACATGTACATTCACTAACACATATGCACGAACGCATATGAATATACATACACTAATACATACTTATAGCAGACACTCATCATATATATGCCTATACAACATTAAAGATATCCTAGATACAATACATAGTAAAAAAAAGAGTTATCGTACACACCCTACATAGTAAAGATTTTATTCTACATTTATAATATATATAAACGAAAACATAAAAATCCTACGTGTCGTGATGTGGTCGCTCCCCCATTTTTTGGAGTTATCAGATTTGCTTGATTTTTAAATGAAAGCTTCTCATGCATTTGACCCGAATTCACGGGTATAGGTCTTACCAAACCCAGATATTCCTTAAACGGTTTATAACATCTCATTAAATTAAAAATTATTCTCACCAAATTATTGATGTGAAAATCCTATAAAATAGGATGTACTAAAAATTATTATATGATCTTTTTAAAAAAATATTATTTTAAGAAACAATTTTATAGTATAAAAAATAAGCGGGTCTTGGATCTTATCAAACCCAGATAACTTTTAAACCGGGTTATAGCATCTTAGTTATTTGTGAAACTATTTTATCATCAAACTCTAAGTATACTATAAATTTCATTACAATAAATAAAATTAAATCCAAAAAAGTATATAAATATTAAAAACAAATAATGTAAAACAACTCATGTAATACGGGGGATAAAAACTAGTACTCTATATAGTAACAAATTATCCTACATAGAAAAGATTTTATCTTACATACCCTACATAGTAACACACCCTACACAATAAAGATTAAATTTATTCTACATACTCATACTCTACATAGTAAAAAAATTAGCTTACACACCCTACATAGTAAATATTTTATCCTACATATCCTACATAATAACAAAATTATTCTACATACCCCACACAATAATCAAATATATCAAACAAACTATTTGCATGTTCTTATTTACTAAAGCATAGAAAATAAAAAAAAAAATCATAGAACACAACTTGACCTTTCTTAAAACTCATCATCGATACATATGTGCCAAATAGTGTCGTTGTTTGGTGAAGATTATGCTTTACATCATTACAAATTGATCCAACCGAAATGAAGAAAAATAATAATAAAATAAACATGATTTTTGATCGAATGCTCATACTGATATACGTATCCTACACAGTTAACTATAGAGCACAACCTACACACTATTTTAATCATACCCTACACAATTGATATGCATATCCTACACAACAAATATTTTTATATAATGCATACGTACATACAAAAACCTCAAATCATTACACAATCCTCTCTAATATATTGATATATGTTTGTTGTATTCTTGAATGTTTTTTTTAATTATGAATATATAAATACCAATAATCTCTAATATATTAATATATGTTTGTTGTATTCTTGAATGTTTTTCTTATTATGAATATATAAATACCAATAATCTTGTATTGTTATACTATATATTAACAAAAAGAACATCCAATTGGCTTACACAAATGGATTATTTTATATCAAAAATATAAGAAATTTAAAAGAACATCAACAGGAAAAATAAAATATTAAACTGGCTTACACACAATTATATTTAAAACCAGCAACTAGCATCTGTATTTGATAAAATAAAATTATACACATTTAAATACTAACACAATTATCCCTAAACTTGAAACTATCATCCAAAACATCATGTATTATAATGCATGACTCTGTGAACAAATACATTGACTAAGTTATAATATAAAAATCACTAGAACAAAAAATAACCTTACATGACTTTATCGTGATTTTTTGTCTACTTTGATGATCATCAATACCACAAAAATATCAAACAGATGATTTGATAGTTCAATTGCAATGGAAAAAATGTATAAACCGACGACTAACCTTGATTTATGTTTGATGCTCCTGTCAACATAACCTACAAAAACCCACATTTTGTGTTACAAGAAAACGAAGATTGCCAGCAATAGATCAAATTTCTTCTACCCTAGCTAACTGAATCTTCTCATTCTTATATCGATTAGGGAGGTAGAGAAATCCTGCGATGATAAATGCATAAAAGGTGGAATTGATTATGATATTTCCGCTTCCCCTCGTTTAGGCTACACAGACAAGACACTTTTACCCTCTTAATAGAAAACCATGTTATAATGGTCTATATAATAATTACAAAAATGCCATTCTCTACTTTAAACTATAGATTACACCTAATCAACGGTTAAGATTCTCTTCTCGCACTTCTCGCTGTAATATCACTTCTTGCATTATCCATCCCATATATATATATGGGATGGATAATGCAAGAAGTGATATTACAGCGAGAAGTGCGAGAAGAGAATCTTAACCGTTGATTAGGTGTAATCTATAGTTTAAAGTAGAGAATGGCATTTTTGTAATTATTATATATATTATAACAATCATGAATTTTCTTTATTCAAATATAACATAAATAATATTATTGATGCATAATCAAAGTACATCCTTTTAATTTAGTTATGTCATATTTATTTTTACATAAAGTTACTTTTTTTTAAAACAAAAAAAAGATGGAAAATATCTTCCTACGTCATTAAAATTATGGTCAAACCTTCTCCCACAAAGCACTATCCTAATCAGTTTTATCATTTTAATACACTTAAGAGTGTTCTCCACATTGTAGTATAAATAAGAACCTACTCCCACCTCTTACATTCTTTACACCACTATTTGACAAGTTCAATAGAATTGTTTTTTTATTTTTCAATTTCAAAGGTAGGATTTTATTTATTCAAGTCTTCTTCATCTTATTTCTATTTATTTTATCTCTTGTTTATACTAGTTTATCAAATGGTCGCATGACCATAACAAAATCATGTCTAGGAATTCCCAAAATCCAGACACCATGATGTATAGGGTTGATGAGACAAAGAACACAAGGAGATGATTGATTGCACGAAGGTCACACTTGAAACATTCTTACATCTTTATTTATGTTTTGAATCGTTATATTTTATTTAAAGGACCCAAGGACTTTTATATGATATATGCTCATAAATGTTATAGATACATATCCAAAAAGGTCCATAATTTTATTTCACCAAAATTCTTTTCGAAATTGTTAAAACATTGCTTCTAGCAATATTTCAGTTTTGACATTAGATCTAGTCGTCAAAGAAAGAGGCATATCTTGTTTATAACAAACTGAAAAAGGGCAGTACCGGATTCTATGATAAACTTCATTGAAATACGGTTCTAAAAATTGTTTTTATGCATGTTATTCTTTCGTAAAAATTCGCAATCAATATTGTATAAACAGTGCCCAGATTCGTACTCTCTGATTTATACGGTTGTTTTGGCCTATTTAGGTTACGATGTTGTAAACATTTTATAAATTAAAGTTGTTCAAAACATTCTAATTTAGTAGACTCGAAAGTCTTGATTTATAATAAATTTTTTGAAATTATAAACAATTTAAACAAAACAGAACAGTTTCCTGTCGAAAAGTTGATTTTGTATTTCATCTTCCCTTTTGAACTTTTCCTTGTTTTAATCTTATCATTTATTCATTAGATTCAGCATTCCTTACCCTTAGCCTAAAACACATTTCTAAACTTTGGTTTAGGGCTTCATGTTCTTGATTGATCAAGTCACACCAACATCCAATCATCCACTCACCAATCAATGTGAGTTTCTCACACCCCTTATTTTAACGCTTTTACACATTTTGGGGGTAACATATGTATCCTATCAAATAAATTTCTTATTTATTCATAATTTTAAACTACAATCCATATCATGGACTAGTGTGTTACTTGTTACTTACTCATGATTACATGCATGGATTTCTCCGATAAGTATGATCATACTCCCCACCACCCCCCCCCCCACCACCACCACCCGCGCACTCTGGATCGTGTTTCGAGTGGAAAAGTGACTCCGATCCGAGACATTGGTTGGTACTAACGGGAAAGGACCTTGATTCGAGTGTAAAGAACTCTTACTTGCGCTATTAATTCACAAGTTTCAAGGAATTCTATAGTTCTTTTTATGTAATTTTTAAACTGTGTGAACTCACCATGTAACATCCTAAAATTTATAATGTTGAATAAAGAAAGTTATGTTTAGTAATTTCACGTTTTAGTTATTTAATGTCGAGTAAGGAACGGGTCTTGGGCTTAGTTATTTTATGAACTCGGCCTGTCTCGACCCGTAGGAAGCCAACCCGAGCCTAACCAAACCCGTAGTATATAAACGAAAGTTCTTGACACTTCCACCATTTTCACCATCTTCCTTCACTTACACCCACCCAAACACTCTCATTTCTAGAGAGAGAAGCTAGAGAGAGAAAGTTCTCAAATCACAAATCCGAGTCCACAATCTTGTTCCTAATCGTTTTTGGTAAGTCCCCCTCGAAAATCATCCGTTTTCATAACCATTTTCGACCTCAAATCGAGCAAAAACTCCCATTTTCGTAACTTGAGTTTTCGGGTCAAAAAAAACCGCCTTGTTTTGGTGTCAAAATACAAGCTTTTGTGTTTAAAAGTACTAGGGATCGATAGCCCTTTCAATCCCGAGCATTTCCATGTCAAAAACTTCGATTTTGGGTCAAAAATCTGGAAAATCTGGAAAACCCGTGGGTTTCTCCGTCGCCCAGCTTGAAGGAGTCGAATCAGACTCATTCGATCGAACCAGTCGATCGAATCAGTCCATTCGATCGAATGCGTAGATCGAACAAGTCCAGTCGACCGAATAGGGAAGCAACCGAATGGTCTCCAACTCATTCGATCGAATGAGTTTTGTATTCGATCGAATGAGTGTTGTATTCGATCGAACGTGTTACTATTCGATCGAACGTGTTCCTGTTTGATCGAACGTGTTCCTATTCGATCGAACGTGATGTATTCGATCGAACGTGTTCCTGTTTGATCGAACGTGTTCCTATTCGATCGAACGTGATGTATTCGATCGAACGTGTTCCTATTCGATCGAATCAAGCCAGAACCAAGCTGTTTCCAAGTTCGCCTAAGGTTTAACTTCGCCTGAAGCGAAGTTCGTCTATAAAATAAATTAAAAACCTAATGGAAAATGTGTTAAGGCAGTTATCGAAAATAAAATTTTTCCAAGCTGACCTGGCAGCTTAACCCCAGCCAGGGGCTCTGCCCCTTGGACCCCGCTAGGGGCTGCCGCCCCTAGAACCCCGCTACCAGGGGCGCTGCCCCCGGACCCCCGTTCGTTGTGGGTCATATAAAGATAGAAACGCAACATAAGTAGTAGTAGCTAATTGATACGTGTAAATATTATACAGTTAGCCGTGCGCAGCTCAAGAGGGGAATAACTATTAACGGAGAGCGTAACAGTATTCAGGTGAGTTTCTAGCCCCATTTATGTGTTATGTTTTCGGGGCTGTGTGCATACTCGATGTGTTGTTAATACATTTATCCTAAGTGATAAGTGTATGCCATATGTGATATATGTGATGGTTATGAATGGTTGCTTGTCGGTACGCGAACGATCTTCGGATATTGCGCGTACTGTCAGGTCAAAAATAAAGGTACGAATATTATACATCGAAGATGTATGAACATTACAAATGAATACTTGTCGGGGCGTGAACGATCTTCGGATATTGCACGTATCGACAAGAGGTATGGTTGTTAAATGAATGATGTAAAGAACGCCTAGGGTGAACTTATGCTATGATGTAATTATTGTATATGTGAAGTAGGTGTATGCAGTTACACGAATGGTATGTGAGTTCTACGTTCGACATAGTAAGTTAGGATGGCAAATCCCTCTAGCTTTTGTCGGACATAGACTCGGCTGGTGATGGCGTAGTTAAGGACTGCGGGCCTTATACGTAAAGTAGATGATAGATGTAAACGTAGTTAAGGACTGCGGGCCTTATACGTAAAGTAGATGATAGATGTAAACGTAGTTAAGGACTGCGGGCCTTATACGTAAAGTAGATGATAGACGTAAACGTAGATAGGGACGGTGGGCCTTATACGCGTTACAGATAATAGACGACAACGTAGTTAAGGACTGCGGACCTTATACGTATTATAGATAGGCATCAGCATAGGAAAGGACTGTGGACCTTATACGTGCTGTAGTTGTATTGTGGTAGCATAGGGGAGGACTGCGGACCTCGTACGTGCTATGGTTTAGGTTGCAACATAGGGGAGGACTGTGGACCTTGTACGTGTTGTGGATGTAGGATGGTATAGGGAAGGACTGCGGACCTTGCACGTACCATAAAGGGTGAACATAGGTAAGGACCGCGGACCTTTTACGTGTTCACGACCTTGAGTACAGGTATAGACGGCGGACTATGAACGTACTCACGGTAGACTGAGGTTAGTGGTTATAAATATGTGTGTATGTATGGTAGTAAGTGTGTATGTAGAACAGAAGGGTAACTAGTGAAGTATGGATATGTATCTACGGATATGTATGTATGTGTATGTATTGTATGGCGTTCGATTAACTAGAACTCACTCAGCGTAGCTGACTTTTAGTATGCACGCAGGTGAGCTGATTACAGAGTTAGCATGAGGACGACACACGGCATGGATTGAACGGCTGGCATCTGAAGAAAGAAGTAAAGATGTTTTAAATATAAAGTTTTGTGTTATGGTATCAAAGAAAAAGTTTAACGTTTTGTAACAAATGATTGATGTTTTATATCCCGCGAAAAGTTTTAATAAACTCTGATTGAAGAACTGTGTTTATGAGTAAATCCGACGCTAAAGTAGGGCTACCGGGTTCGGGGCCTTACAAGTTGGTATCAGAGCATAAGTTCGAGAGATTTAAGCATCCTACATGCTTAGACTCGAACAGAAAATGGGATTTAAGTAAGAAAGGAAAGAAGATGCCAGTTCAAGAATGCCATGTGTCGCTCAAGCAAGATCAGTAAAGGTAAAGTGTATGATTAAATGATATATGATAATGAGAAAAGAAAGATATGTGAACGTCAGGGATAGGAATAATTGATTGTTTGATTTGACAAAACTGCTTAAGTAGAACCAGCACAAATAGACTCATAAAGGGAAGTGTATAGGACACGGAAAGTAACGTGATCAGCTAATCACAACTGGCCACTGTTATTACCTGTTAGCCTTACTATCCTTGTACTAAATAGTTCCTTGAGTGATGATGTTTGTGTTTTTCCCTTTTAGAATACGGATGGCTGGAGCTGGAGGATTTGTGGGAACTGGGGGTCGCACAGGACGTCATGGCAGGCCTCGTCTTGTCCGGCAACCCTCGGTAGAAGAAGCTTCCCACACCGAAGATGAAGGAAGCGCAGCTGGAGGAGACCAGAACAACAATGAAGAAGTTCAACTTAGCCCTGCAGTTCAAGCAGCCATTGTTCAAGCTGTAGTTGCTGCTGTGAAGAACCTGAATCCCGAAGGATCTGCTGGAAGCCGTGAGCGAACTGCTGAAGGGGCAGGGGGTGATGGTAAGGAGGTTGGGGAAGGAGAAAGAGGGGCCTCGAGCGAGGATAAGTCTGTGAAAGTCGATGATATGAGAAGAGGACAAGGTGGGTGCAGCTATAAGTCCTTCAAAGGATGCGACCCGCCGAAGCTGACTGGGTTGGGAGACGCAATCGCTACTCTCCAATGGATAACCACTATGGACAAGGTTATCCGCATTAGCGAATGCCGTCCCGACCAAGCTGTGGGTTATGCTACTCAGTCATTTGTGGAAGAAGCTATGTATTGGTGGGAAAGTGTGGAGCAGAGAAAGACTAGGGATGAGATCAAGGCGTTGAGATGGGACGATCTGAAAGAGTTGGTGATGAAGAAGTTCTGTGCAGATGCAGAGGTTGAAAGGACGGAGATGAAGTTCCTGAATTTGAAGGCCGGTATGATGACGCATCGTGAGTATACTACTGAATTCAGCCGACTATCTAGATTGGTGCCTGATATGGTTGACAATGAGGTCAAAAGAATCAAATGTTATGTGAGGGGATTGCCACAAAAAGTCCGCATGTTGGTCAGGGCAAATAAACCTGCTACTTTTGACTCTGCTGTTGAACTTGCAGAAGTGGTTTATGCTGACCTGGCTGAGGACGATGTGGTGGTGGGGGAAAAGAAGGAGAAGAAATGGGCTACCTCTGCTAAGCGGTCTGGCGAGATGGTGACAACAACTGATGAGAGGAAGGCCAAGGTTGGGAACAAGGATGCATGTAAGACGTGTGGGCAAGTGCACCTGGGAGAATGCAAGACTGGGACAGACAGGTGCTATCGGTGTGGAAAGAGTGGGCATTATTCTCGAGAATGCCCTGATCGTCCAAAGTGCTTCAAATGCGGAAAAGCTGACCACATGGCTAGGGATTGCAAGGAATCAGGGGCGGTAGGTGCGAAAGGATGAAGACTTTGGGAAACTGCAGAGAGGAACACCTGATGAAGGAATAATTGCTCATGCAATGGTTTTATTAAATTACATTTGCTTAAGAACTTGTTTTGTGTTAAGGTCTAAAAACTTATGTTTATCTGTGGCGTGTAATTATTTTGAGTTTGGTTAAGAATGATTATTATGTTATGGTGAAATGTTGTTTAGACAATAGTGTTAAAAGTACTAATCGAAACCCTTAGAAGGATGAGATGAGTCTTGGTGCATCGAGGGTCTCATGGACAAGCTACCTTAAATAGCTAAAACACATGACCACCATTCGATGGCTGTAAAGTCGGAAGTAGGAAGGGTAACTCAGAAAGCGAAGGCATTTCTATAAAACGTGTAAATGTAAGAAGTTTTCCTTTTTAGGGAATAAGTTAGGTTTCGGGGACGAAACCTCTTTAAGGAGGGAAGACTTGTAACATCCTAAAATTTATAATGTTGAATAAAGAAAGTTATGTTTAGTAATTTCACGTTTTAGTTATTTAATGTCGAGTAACGAACGGGTCTTGGGCTTAGTTATTTTATGAACTCGGCCTGTCTCGACCCGTAGGAAGCCAACCCGAGCCTAACCAAACCCGTAGTATATAAACGAAAGTTCTTGACACTTCCACCATTTTCACCATCTTCCTTCACTTACACCCACCCAAACACTCTCATTTCTAGAGAGAGAAGCTAGAGAGAGAAAGTTCTCAAATCACAAATCCGAGTCCACAATCTTGTTCCTAATCGTTTTTGGTAAGTCCCCCTCGAAAATCATCCGTTTTCATAACCATTTTCGACCTCAAATCGAGCAAAAACTCCCATTTTCGTAACTTGAGTTTTCGGGTCAAAAAAAACCGCCTTGTTTTGGTGTCAAAATACAAGCTTTTGTGTTTAAAAGTACTAGGGATCGATAGCCCTTTCAATCCCGAGCATTTCCATGTCAAAAACTTCGATTTTGGGTCAAAAATCTGGAAAATCTGGAAAACCCGTGGGTTTCTCCGTCGCCCAGCTTGAAGGAGTCGAATCAGACTCATTCGATCGAACCAGTCGATCGAATCAGTCCATTCGATCGAATGCGTAGATCGAACAAGTCCAGTCGACCGAATAGGGAAGCAACCGAATGGTCTCCAACTCATTCGATCGAATGAGTTTTGTATTCGATCGAATGAGTGTTGTATTCGATCGAACGTGTTACTATTCGATCGAACGTGTTCCTGTTTGATCGAACGTGTTCCTATTCGATCGAACGTGATGTATTCGATCGAACGTGTTCCTGTTTGATCGAACGTGTTCCTATTCGATCGAACGTGATGTATTCGATCGAACGTGTTCCTATTCGATCGAATCAAGCCAGAACCAAGCTGTTTCCAAGTTCGCCTAAGGTTTAACTTCGCCTGAAGCGAAGTTCGTCTATAAAATAAATTAAAAACCTAATGGAAAATGTGTTAAGGCAGTTATCGAAAATAAAATTTTTCCAAGCTGACCTGGCAGCTTAACCCCAGCCAGGGGCTCTGCCCCTTGGACCCCGCTAGGGGCTGCCGCCCCTAGAACCCCGCTACCAGGGGCGCTGCCCCCGGACCCCCGTTCGTTGTGGGTCATATAAAGATAGAAACGCAACATAAGTAGTAGTAGCTAATTGATACGTGTAAATATTATACAGTTAGCCGTGCGCAGCTCAAGAGGGGAATAACTATTAACGGAGAGCGTAACAGTATTCAGGTGAGTTTCTAGCCCCATTTATGTGTTATGTTTTCGGGGCTGTGTGCATACTCGATGTGTTGTTAATACATTTATCCTAAGTGATAAGTGTATGCCATATGTGATATATGTGATGGTTATGAATGGTTGCTTGTCGGTACGCGAACGATCTTCGGATATTGCGCGTACTGTCAGGTCAAAAATAAAGGTACGAATATTATACATCGAAGATGTATGAACATTACAAATGAATACTTGTCGGGGCGTGAACGATCTTCGGATATTGCACGTATCGACAAGAGGTATGGTTGTTAAATGAATGATGTAAAGAACGCCTAGGGTGAACTTATGCTATGATGTAATTATTGTATATGTGAAGTAGGTGTATGCAGTTACACGAATGGTATGTGAGTTCTACGTTCGACATAGTAAGTTAGGATGGCAAATCCCTCTAGCTTTTGTCGGACATAGACTCGGCTGGTGATGGCGTAGTTAAGGACTGCGGGCCTTATACGTAAAGTAGATGATAGATGTAAACGTAGTTAAGGACTGCGGGCCTTATACGTAAAGTAGATGATAGATGTAAACGTAGTTAAGGACTGCGGGCCTTATACGTAAAGTAGATGATAGACGTAAACGTAGATAGGGACGGTGGGCCTTATACGCGTTACAGATAATAGACGACAACGTAGTTAAGGACTGCGGACCTTATACGTATTATAGATAGGCATCAGCATAGGAAAGGACTGTGGACCTTATACGTGCTGTAGTTGTATTGTGGTAGCATAGGGGAGGACTGCGGACCTCGTACGTGCTATGGTTTAGGTTGCAACATAGGGGAGGACTGTGGACCTTGTACGTGTTGTGGATGTAGGATGGTATAGGGAAGGACTGCGGACCTTGCACGTACCATAAAGGGTGAACATAGGTAAGGACCGCGGACCTTTTACGTGTTCACGACCTTGAGTACAGGTATAGACGGCGGACTATGAACGTACTCACGGTAGACTGAGGTTAGTGGTTATAAATATGTGTGTATGTATGGTAGTAAGTGTGTATGTAGAACAGAAGGGTAACTAGTGAAGTATGGATATGTATCTACGGATATGTATGTATGTGTATGTATTGTATGGCGTTCGATTAACTAGAACTCACTCAGCGTAGCTGACTTTTAGTATGCACGCAGGTGAGCTGATTACAGAGTTAGCATGAGGACGACACACGGCATGGATTGAACGGCTGGCATCTGAAGAAAGAAGTAAAGATGTTTTAAATATAAAGTTTTGTGTTATGGTATCAAAGAAAAAGTTTAACGTTTTGTAACAAATGATTGATGTTTTATATCCCGCGAAAAGTTTTAATAAACTCTGATTGAAGAACTGTGTTTATGAGTAAATCCGACGCTAAAGTAGGGCTACCGGGTTCGGGGCCTTACACACCAACTATTAAGTTAGTTGACATTATTTTATATATATGCTACAGGTATTACTCATTAGAGGATTAGACTTGGAGAAGACACTTGAACATAGGTATATTAATTAATTGAAAAGTTGTTAATTGTTCTTTTTTTTCTCCTGTATTTCTTTATCTTCAAACTTGTGTATTTGATGCTTAAATTAATCAATGATAATACTGTCACTTAATAGTGTCACATGTGTTTTGAGCAATATGTACATCACACTCAGGCGTTTCTTCTTAATTCGTGGTGTTACATTAATACGCGACATCAAGTTGCTAATGTATGTGATGATAAAGTATTGTGTGCATATGCTGACATGAATGCTTCGGGAATCATGATTATTGCCCGATACACTTGATTTTTATCTCAAGTAGATACGACAAATGTTCCTATGGGACTTCAATATTTTTCATGGGTCGAGGTAATGCAAGGAGAGTAGCAACAGTTTGTGCGACTGGGTGTATGGGATCTCATTGACAAACCTGAACGGGTTAAAAAGCCTATTCCAACAAAATGAGTGTTTAAGTGTAAGAAGGATGATCGTGGGGTTATTGTTAAATAACGCGGGGTTGGTTGTGCAAAGTTTCAATCAGCAAGAATGTGTGAATTACACTGAAGTATATGCTTCTGTTGTAAGAGAGGAAACTATATTTATTTTTCTAGCCTATCTAGACTTTAAGAACTTCAAAGTTTATCAAATGGACGTTAGAGTGCATTTCTTAACGGGGAACTTCATGAAAAGGTGTCTATGAAGCAGCCTCCTGGTTTTGAAGATCTAGACTATCCAGAACGTGTTTATCGTTTAAACAAGGCTCTGTATGGTCTTTACCAAGCCCCGAGAGCTTGGTATAGCACACTTGCTGACCATCTGATTGATGGTGGTTTCAAACGATGGACTTTGGATTGTACTCTTTTTTACAAGACTGTCGAAGTGTAAGGCCCCGTTACCGGTAGCCCTACTTTAACGTTGGATTTACTCATAAACGCAGTTCTAAAATATTAGAGTTAACAAAAACTTTCGCGGAATAATAAAACTTCAACCATAACATTTTACATAACCATCAAATCATGTCTTATAAAACATTCGTAGTCAATTAAAACAAAACATAGTCTTTAAAACATAACAACATTTCTTCGAGATGCCAGTATCTTCGATTTCCATGCCATATGTCTTCAGTCACGCAAGCTGCCTCAACCTATTTGCCTGCGTGCATACTAAAAGTCAGCTATGCTGAGTGTGTTCTAGTTAATCACATAACTTACTTTTCATACACATATACGTGCCCGAAGGTACGCATTACAACATATCAAGATCAGCATTCGTCCATACACATTCATATCTAACCATACATTATAAAGGGCGTTTCACCCTACATACCTCGGATATTTTTAGGGTTCGGTACCCTCCATCCTCGGATATTATTAGGGTCCGGTCACCCTTTATCCTCGGATATTATTAGGGTCCGGTCACCCTTCATCCTCGGATATTACTAGGGTCCGGTACCCTTCATCCTTGGATATTATTAGGGTCCGGTACCCTTTCTTCCATAGCTTCACACTATACATGTCTTAAATATTTTTCCTGACAACACGTGCAATCTCCGAAGAGCGTTCACATACCATTAACTTATCATACGTACATTATGCATACATCTTAAATATTCATACATGCATCTTATCTTACATCATACATAGCAATCACGTCTTTAGCTACCACCTGACGCCACATGCAATATCCGAAGATCGTTCACGCACCGTCAAGCAATCATCATACATGCATCATACAAGGCATACACTTACCACTTAAGGTGAGTGTATTAACTATCACATCGAGTATGCACACAGCCCCGAAAACATAACAAGGAAGTGGGGCTAGAAACTCACCTCAATGCGGTTGCGTTCACCGTTTACGGTTATTCCCTTCTTGAGCTGTGCACGACTAACTGTATAATAATTATACGTTTCAGAAAACTATCATTAAACATATCTCCTTTCTAGTTTAATTATTACCCTCAACGAATGGGGGTTCAAGGGCAGCGCCCCTGGCAGCAGGGTTCTAGGGGAGGCAGCCCCTAGCGGGGTCCAAGGGGTAGAGCCCCTGGCTGGGGTTAACTGTCTTAACACATTTTCCATTAACATTTTGAATCATTGAATAATATACTACTTAAAAGTTCAAGGGCTTATTTGTAAATAAATCATTCTTTTCTAAGTCCAGAGACCATTCTGTCATTCTGTTAAACTTCTAATTCATTACTTATCCTTAACGAACTGACTTGCCATGACGAACTGGTTCTTGTAACGAATTGGAACCTTTAACGAACTGGTTACTTACACGAATTGGACTTTTAACGAACTGGACTCTTAACGAATCAGTCCATGTAGCGAACCAGTCCAAGTAGCGAATTGGACCTTCTAATTCGTTATCTCCTTTAACGAACTGGTCATAACGAATAAAGGGTAATTCGTTACCCTTTTCCCTTAACGAATTGGATACGAACTACAGCTAGTTCGTTAATCTTTCCATAGCGAATCAGCTGGCGAATTACCTCTAATTCGCTAGTCATCCCTTAGCGAACTAGGGTTAGGTCAGATTTGTCAGATAATTCTCTGACAACCTCGTACACGTTTTTCCGGCGCCACCATTGCTAGAAAACTCGCCGGAAAAAACTATCTTCACCGTTTTTCATCGTTTTTCGTCCCGTTCGATCCAGATCTGAGCTAGGGTGACCCCTAAGCTCATATTAGGTTTGGTTTATACCCAATTCCACCTGGATCTCATGACTTAAACGGTTTAACGGTGTCGGCTTGTCGTTTCATGATTATATCTAACGAATTTAAGCTCAAACAATAAAAATACTATCATTACCTCGGGTCGGTTCTCGGTTTCCTTCTTGATATCGGTTTAGAGAGAGAGAGAGAACTAGATAGAGAATCTTAAGTGTGTGTTTTTGATGGTGTAGGGATATGTGTAAATGAATTAAATGGAGGATTAAAGGTATATATATTTTTGATCATGGGCTTAAGCCCATGGTCTTTCCTTCATTCCTCCATAAACCAAGTCTATAACCCATATCCATTTACCCAACACAAGTCCATCTCGTATTCTATTCAACTAAACCGATAACGACCCGCTATATAATAAACGAACTTTATTTTATTAATATAACCGAAAGTAGGATGTTACACAAAGACGACTTACTCCTTGTCCATATTTATGTCAAATACATTATATTTGGTTCCACGAATGACACGTTATGTAAGGACTTTGAGAATTCGATGCAGACCAAGTTCGAGATAAGCTCGATGGGAGAAATGAGTTTCATTTTAGGGTTGTAAGTTATTAGTCTGAAAATGGAAATTTTATTCATCAGACGAAGTATGTGAACGACGTCTTGAGTCGATTTAAGATAGCTGCTGAAAAATTCTCTTCTACTCCTCTTCCCGTGGGTCACAATTTGTCAACAGTCGAATTGGAGGACCGTTGATCCAACTCTTTACCGAGCAATGATTGGTTCTTTAATGTATTTAACTGCATCGCGTCCTCATATAATGTTGTTTGTTTGTGCATCAGATATCAAGTGAGTCCCCGAGTGACTCATCTAGCGGCAGTGAAGCGTATTTTTCACTATCTAAGGGGTAATCCTAATATCAAGTTATGGTATCCCAAGGATGATAATTTCTATCTTACTGCTTCCTCATACTCCGATTACGGAGGATGCAAGATCAACTTCAAGTCTCCTACGATGGGTTGTGAGTTCTTTGGAAACTAACTTGTGTCCTAGCAGTGTAAGAAGCAAACAACGGTCTCCACTTCAACTGCTGAAGCCGAATACGTGGCAGCCTCGAGTTGTTTTTCATAGGTTTTATGGATCCAGCAACATTTGTGGGATTATGGTTTGAAGTTTCTTACTACTCTATTTTATATTGATAACTCTGCTGCCATTTGCATAACGAAGAACCCTGTGCACCACTCTTAAATGAAACATATTGAAATTCGTTATCATTTCATCTGTGATTGCTATGAAAAGAAATTAAACGATATTGAAAAAGGTGCAAAGAGATTATCAAAAAGCAGACCTTTTTACCAAAATTTTGATAAAACGATATTCAAATTTTTGCTTGGTTTAAATGGTTTTAAATCACTTGCTGATATCCCAAAGCTCAGGTAATCATTTTTATGTCTTTGTACAGTTTTGTTTGTTATTTTTCATTCTTTAATATTTAGGTTTTTAGGGGGTGAAAAATTGGGTAAAATACAAAAATATTGTTCCTTTAGTTTGTATCTTAGGATGAGAAAATGGCTTAAGGAATATTGGAATCTTCTCAACCTCCCTGAAAATGGCTAAGCATGGACATCGGGCACTCTTAGGTTTACGAGCAAGCTTTTTCTTAAGCCTAGCAAGGTATTTTGCCATCCTGGCAAGGTTATCTATGGAAGTTTTCTTTAGTGACAATCTGAGCATGGTTCACTATGCCTAGCAAGGTTGTTCTTCATAGTCAAGCAAGGTTTCATCCCAGCAAACTATTGGCTAAACCAAGCTTTTGAAGCCAAGTACTTTGGAAGATCTAGTAAGGTTATTTATTAATAAACAGTGGACTAAGTATGAAGAAAGTTGATAAAGAATTATCTTAAGAACTTTGTCGGGCAAGGTTCAACTCCGAGCAAGCTACAGTACTACCAACACACTTTGGTTTGCTTAATAAGTTATTCATTAACAATGAGTTGAAGGGATCTCTGAAGTACAAGTTTGCTCGTTGGATCATATCAAGCAAAGTTTGTTATGGTCAAGAAGATTGAAGTCTGCTAGGTGAATATTTTCTAAGAAAAATACTCTAAGTAAAGTCTACCCGAAGAACTGTTCCCCAGCACACTTTGGTTACCAGGTCTGCTCAAAGAAGACTAAAGCTTCAAAGCTTACCCGAAGACTTGTTTTACACTTAGAATCTTTTGTAATTTGATTTACTGAATATGTATCATTAATTAGGGTTACTAGAAGGAATGACAGTTGTTAGATAGGACTATAAAAGGAATAATTAGGGCACGCCTAAAAAGGGACGGACGTAGACATATTATTCCTAGCGTTGATATTGACGGCCGCTCTTTAATACGACCTGACAAAACATTCCCTTTCTGTAACCCTGATTGATTCCCGTTTGTATTCATATTACTAAAAATGGAAATCTTTTTAGTAACAGTCGGTGTTTGTTTACTTTTGTATTTTCAAGAAATATATATTGTGTTAGTGATTCCGCCCTTAACACGCTATCTTTCTTACCATAAAATAGCAAGTCGTTAACCTATCTTGTCGACACCTCACGGTGTGGGTTGCGACAGCTGTGTAGTGATTTGTTAACTGTTTTAACTTTATCATTTCTATACAAATTCTGGAATGAGCAAGGTTGTTAAAATGAGGTATTCCTAGCAAGCTTTGTGAAATTAACTGTTTCGAGCAAGCTTTGTTAAATGTGCTTTATCGAGCAAGGTTTTAAATGGAAAAATTATTTAATTAAGATATTTTTACTGCATGACAGCTTTTTCCCATGAAAAGACAAAATGCATTTAAAACTCACTTTCAAAAGGTGTATAAGAGGGAGTTAGTGAATTTTCATGCCTCACTTCTCTCTCCAAACACTTTTGCAAACTGCTCTTGCTCTCGTTTCAAGAATATCCACCGCCTTATTATTTTTTTTCCTAATCCTAAATTAACCAGCCCCTAAATTCCGAATCGGTAAGCATTAATTGATTGATTTCTGACACCGATTATGTGGAATTAGGCACTTAATTTTCATTTAAACTAAATCTCTGTTTTATGTGTAGGTTATTAATTTGTCGAAGCACAGGTTCATAAAGAATGTCTTCTCTTTACTTCTTCAAAATATAACCTCAAATGTATTAAAGCTATGAACTTTGTAACTAATCTTTGCTTTGAATATGTTTTTGTCTATGTATGTATATATATGGAGGACGAACTGAGATATATGTTCGAGAAGAAGCACAATATGTGCGCTCTTCTCCAAGTAACTGCTTACAATGAAGTAGTGGTGAATATGATTGGATGGCTTCAACGTTCTAATCTAAGATTCTCACTGACCAAATGCCCAGTGAATTACAGAAATCACCAGTTGGATTTCTGGCGATCAGCTGAACTATTTGATGATCAAGATGGCAAGTGGTTAGAAGCTAATGTGGCTAATCATGAGATAAGGATTACTGAGAGACTGATTTGACAGAGCCTACAGTTACACGATGATGATCATAACCCAATATACTTTACCACTGATAACTTGTTAAAGATATTTACACAGACAATGGGCTATCAAGGAAATGTCCATGAGGGACAGTTTCAAAAGGGGATGTTCCCAAACCTTAATAGATTTTTAATTCATCATATCATTCAGGGATATGCCCCTAGGAAAGGCTCGTGTACGTTGATGCGCCATGATTTGGAAAATGCTACAGTTGCCATTGTATATGATCTACCATTTAACTTCTCAAAGATGATCTTTGAAGGTATGATCAGCAACTTGAGAAAGCCGAACAAGGACAAATTTCTTGCATATCCGCTGTTTCTACAGATTATTTTTAATCGGGTATTACAAGATTTTTCTACAACAGGTACCACACATGTATTGCAAGACCCGAATACGTATAAACAAATTGCAAACTTTGCTTCAACAAGTAATTTTAATCCACAGGCAGATTATAAAATATTGCCATGGTTGGTTGATTATAATGTGGAAATTATGCATGTACCAGAGTTGACCTCTGAGGAGGAGAGTGGAAGTGAGGAGGAGGATGATGAGTCTGATGACAGTAATTATGGAGATGATGGCCATGATGGGGATGCAAGTGATCATGTTGGAGGAATTGATGAAAATATTGGTAATGATGTTGAGATGGTTGATGCACAGGGGAAGTTACATAACTTACCTTTACCTACACTACCAGCCACACCACTACCCACACCACCAACCACACCACCAGCCACACCACTACCCACAACACCAACCACACCACTAGCCACACCACCAATCACACCACCTTCCCCACTACCACAGACTGATAAATATATCCCATCCCCACCGACCTCACCTATAAATCACAGCCCACCTCAAACCACTTACTGAAACCCAAACCCTTATCCATGAATAAAACCAAGAAATTCAAGAACCTTACATCCCACAAAATGTCTCAGCCAACCTACTTAACTTTCCAACTACACTATTTCAATCCCCAACCCATTCCCAAACTCAAGAACAACATACCCACTCCCATACTAATATACTTGATCCTTTCCTTGATCTACCAAATCAAACCACTTCCACTAATGATTATTTGTTCAGACGGAATATGGATCTGCTAGTAGAAAATGTTGATCTAAGGAGGAGAAATGAGGAGCTAAGGAATGAGAATATCGAATTAAAAGCTAAGTTGGCACAAGCCTTGAAGAAAATTCAAGACATGGAGGCTGAGATTGAGAAGACCTCGTTTGTACCAAAACAGGGAGAGAATATTAATGATGTGACTGATGCTGATACAGTTGGAGTAGAAGAGGAAGAAAATGTAGTTTAAAATGTTGATTATGATGCTATGAAAACACTTTTTAGTGCCTATTGTGTTAGTGATGAGGATGAAAGTGAAGTAAGAGGTATTGATAAAGAAGGTTATGAAGGAGACGATTCAGATGGAGGTGAGCAAAAATATGATGCTCATGATATAATTTCAAATAAGAGAGTAGTGAATGAGGAGAGGGAAAAGGAGATAGAGAAGGAGGCTGATGTTGATATGAATGATCGAAGCACTGAAAATGTATTAACTATAAAAGCCATAGCGACTTATGCTATTGCTACTGATGTGTTGACTGATTTGGTGATAGATGAAGGTGCAGCAACTGAGAAATTAGTTTTGACTGAACAAGAAACACATGATGAAAGTTCCAAGAAGGTTGTGGATGATGAAGAAATGAAAAATTTAATGGATGAAATTGAAAATTTCCCTAATGAGTCAGAGGAAGAAATAAGGAGAAAGGAGAAAGGAAAATTTATTGCTGAAACTGATGATGAAACTGTTGATACACAGGATAAAATTGTTAAAGATACATATGATGAAGCTAAACAGGCTACCAAAAGGCAAGCTGATATTATTCAATAAACATTTGAAAGGGAGAGAATTGCTCAGTCTATGACTGCAGAGGAGTTTGGTGAACAAGAATCATTGATTAAACAAGCAAATATTGCCAAAACTTTAAAACAAGAAGGAGATGCTGAACAAGAGGTCATCGAAGTATTGATTATAATGAAACAAGCTAAGGAAGTTGACAATACCTTAGCATTGGTGATAAACAAGTTCGCTCAGCCTGAAGCACCATCCAATACTGAAAAGTCACTGATGAAACAAGTAAACAAGTGGTAGTAGATGAAGCAGGTGAACTAATAATTGTTCAAGTTGGTAAGAAACAGAATGAATATGCTAAGAAACTTGCTGAGGAAGATGAAAGAGAAGATGATGAAGATGATCATAAATTTGGAAAGAAGTATACGAGGAAGAGGTGCGGATATGATGCCCGTGATTACAGTGATGATGAGATGAAGCAGAAAAGGGCTAAAAGGTCTGATGAACCTATTTATACTGTTGAAAGCCCTAAGGAACATGAAAGCCCTGTAATGGTTGTTCCTATTCAGATTGTTATGCCAGATGTAGAACCTGACTTGAATGAACCAAGAATTGAAGCACTGGATGATTCAACCGAACAAGATGATAATATTGAAGTTGATGACCTGAGGATGATAATGATGATGATGATGATGATGATGATGATAATGATGATGATGATGATGATGAAGAAGATGACAACAATGATGATGATGATGACAACAATGATGATGATGATGATGTTGGTGAAAATGCTGCAATTCTTGAAACTGCTGACTCCCCACAAATTGTTATGACTAATGAACAAAGGGAGAACATACAACAAAGTCTTGAAAATGCAAGGAGAAATCATCCATTGGTTGTAAGATTGATCAAATATGGTTATAAGTTTGAAAACATAGTTCATATGACTGATGAGGAACTGCAGAAATTGGTTGATAAAGAAGCCTATGAGATTCAGAAAAGGATTGAGAAGAAGAATCGTGATTCCTTGAAATATAGGGATTATTTGAGATTGCATGGATTGTCCGAAAAGGACTTGAGTAAGATGAGTTTTATAAAACTGGAAGAACATTATTATATGAACCGATAAAGAGTTGAGAGGGAGGAGAAGGAAAGGATGAAAAGAGAATTAAAACAACAAGAAAAGATAGATGAATTGATGAAGAGATATGGAGGAAAGTGCAAGTACCTGGTTAATAGAGGTATTGCCATGGAGAGAATGGATGGAATGACTAAAGCACAAGTTAAATCACACTTCAAAAGACTGTCTAAAAGGGATGATACTGAAAATGCACCAAAAAGTCCAACACTTGTGGAAAGGGAGAAAACTGATAAGAAGAAAAGATGGGAGGATGATATGCTTACCTTGCTTGATAGACTGATGGAAGCAAGAGGGAGTTTAAATGTAATCAAAAGGATTAATATGAGAGAAAGGTTGGCCTTCTATCAATCTGAGCTTGACAAAATTATTCAAGAAAAGGCTAAATCTGTAAAATCTGCAAAAATTCCTAACGTTATACATGTTAAGCCTGAGCCAGTCGAATATAGAGATCCATGTGAAGATGAGGACATGATCAGAACCCCTAAAGGGTTAATGATGTCTGAAAGAACGGATGAGAGGAAGTTTGATCTCCTTGGTAAAGATTAACTAAAAGAACTATTTTATTAATAGGGGAGGATTAGGAGAGACTGGAGGCTAAACAGAGGAATCCATAAAGTTTTGAAGCTGGACCTAGTGGAGTTCTCTTTGTTCCAGCTGGTCAGCTTGGAAATAAAGCTGTGCTTGTGATGTTTGAAAAACTTGCCCAAGTCGTCACTGATAGCATTGATGAGTTGAGGATTATGCCAGTTGAGATGAGAATCTCAATGTATGAGAAGAAATTTGGGGCATTGGGGGCTACTAAACCCAGAAAAGTTGTACCCTCTAGGCCCTCTGCCTTGAGAGTCCAAGTTCCTGCAACCAGAGTCACACAACAACAAACAGAAAGGCCATCATCTGGTGTGGACCTAACAAAGATTCTATGACTCTATTGTTGGATCATTGAAAGTTGTAATGAGTAGTGGAGATTTGCAGGATATCATCTTCAAGGATGATTTTACTCAGTTTAAAAGGGAACAATTGGAGAAAATGGCAAGCCTAGACTTATACAATTATCATAACAGAAATAAGCTTGCAGGAAGACAAAAGAATGAATTATCCAAATATCTGAAAGAGCAAGCTAGCACCAGATTTCCTTTGCTACATAAGAAGAAGAAGTGAAAGTTGACTTAGCACGAAAAGGCAAAAAGAGCAAAGAGAATAAGGGACATCACAGGTGCTGAATTTGGATATATTACACAAGTGAGGGGGAGAGACCCTTTGGCAAACATGATGGTTTGCATCAGCATGAGAAGAAGAATGATAAGGCCCAACCTGAAAGTCTAGAAGAATGGTAGGATTGGAAGAATTGACTACAAAGAAGAAGATGACTCCTACATTCTTAGAAATTCAGATCAACTTGCTTTGGCAATGATCAGAACTGATGAGGATTTAACTTTCCTGCATGATGATGATCTGAGGGATATTATGAATTAGACTGTACCTAAAACCCACCCTCATCATCAACGATTATTCATGTTCAAAGAAAGAGCAGGAAGTGTCAAGTTGGAAAGAAGACAGGAGACCAAAAGCTCCAGAAGATGAGAATATGTTGTTAGCTTAGGTTTTGCTTGTAATGTCCACGGGACAGAATTTCAACTTTTAATATTTTGATTTTGTTATGTAATTTTGACTTTTGAATTTGATGTGCATTTTGGACCAAGTGTATGTAAACATAGAAGTGTTTTGGTATAGCTGAGGGTATTCCAATCTAGTGGGAGATTGTTGGGATGAGAAAATAGCTTAAGAAAGATTGGAATCTTCTCAACCTCCTTGAAAATGGCTAAGTATGGACATCGGGCACTCTTAGGCTTCCGAGCAAGCTTTTACTTAAGCCTAGAAAGGTATTTTGCCATCGGGAAAGGTTATCTTCTAGAAATCTTTATAGTGACAATCTGAGCAAGGTTCACTATGTCTAGCAAGGTTGTTCTTCATAGTCAAGCAAGGTTTGCTTCCCAGCAAACTCTTGGCTAAACCAAGTTTTTGAAGCCAAGTACTTTGGAAGATCTAGCAAGGTTATTTATTAATAAACAGTGGTCCAAGTATGCTTGAAGAAAGTTGATAAAGAATTATCTTAAGGACTTTGTCAGGCATGGTTCAACTCCGAACAAGCTATAATACTACCAGCACAATTAGGTTCGCTTAATAAGTTATTCATTAACAATGAGTTGAAGGGATCTCTAAAGAACAAGTTTGCTCGTTGGATCATATCAAGCAAAGTTTTCTATGGTCAAGAAGATTGAAGTCTGCTAGGTGAATATTTTCTAAGGAAAATATTCTAAGTAAAGTCTACCGGAGAACTGTTTCCCAGCACACTTTGGTTACCAGGTCTACTTGAAGAAGACAAAAGCTTCAAAGCTTACCCGAATACCTATTTTACACTTAGGATCTTGTGTAATTTGATTTACTGAATATGTATCATTAATTAGGGTTACTAGAAGGAATGACAGTTGTTAGATAGGCCTATAAAAGGAATAATTAGGGCACGCCTAAAAAGGGACGGACGTAGACATATTATTCCTAGCATTGATATTGACGGCCGCTCTTTAATACGACCTGACAAAACATTCCCTTTCTATAACCCTGATTGATTCCCGTTTGTATTCATATTTCTATAAATGGAAATCTTTTGAGTAACAGTCGGTGTTTGTTTACTTTTGTATTTTCAAGAAATATATATTGTGTTAGTGATTCCGCCATTAACACGATATCTTTCTTACCTTAAAATAGCAAGTTGTTATCCTATCTTGTCAACACCTCACCGTGTGGGTTGCGACAGCTGTGTAGTGATCGTTATTGGAGGACCGGCATTGTACAAATAAAATCCAAAATCATTCAAATATTTGAAAATCAAAAAACATTAAAAAAGATGTGCTCCTCAAAATGAGTTTTTGAAGCAAAAAGGAAAAATGATAATACATTGATCATATATATTCTATATTTCAGTATAAAAATAGGTATAAAAAATTGTGTGCTTAGTTATATTGGTGCATTGGTAGGTCTTAAACAAACATAAGGTAGAGTATGTGATATAGACATAAGAAATTGTCAAATTAAAAAGAAGTGTTAGTCTCTTACATAAGTCTTGGTAAAGAAGGCAGAAACGTAATAGCCTGTCTTACTCAAGCCTTAAATCTGTTTGATCATCAAAATAAAAAATTTAAAATTAAGCATCTAGTTAATGGTTAACACTTCAACGATGTATGGTCTTATGGCCTTAAATCCTGTATTGATGTGATGCTTCTAGTTTCTGGACACTATGAGTCTTTATGCGGTTTGTCATCTGGGTATTAACAAATGTGAATATTAAATTGCTTTAAGAGAGAACCCTTTATAAGTCAATAAATTTGATCACTACTGTACTTTATACAAATTCAATATTGACTTGATCAAACACGCTCTTAGTCGTACATTGTTCCTCCTTTGCGCGTGTCTTAATACCAATAAGAAACGGACCCCAGGGGATACAATGTCTGCAATCCATATAGATGAAATCATGCATATTCATTCATGATAAAGGAAACTTGGGGTATTGCTTAATAACAGAGGTATACCTTGTAGTGGGGATTATTTACTAGATTTCTAAATACTATAAATCATATATGTTGACATGGTAAAAATCAAATTAAGCAAGAACCGAACTTAGAGACCAATAGTTTCTGATATCTTGTTCCCTAATTGAAATTTAAACATATCACGGGAATTGCTTGAAAATTTTGTTATAAATATTACATAGATAACAATATCAATGACCTACTTAACGCAAGTCATAATAAAGCTGAAAGATAAACATGTTATGGGTGGATTTCTTTATCAATATGAATCCTTGCTTAACTCACAAAAATATGTATGGATTTAGTAGATTAAAGTTTATTTTTGGTTTTTGATTTTAATTTGAAAATATTCAAAATGCAAAAATATTTTATTTATGCTTTATTTTCGATTACCGAGCTATGTGGATAATGTTTTGAAAAGAAGACAAAAAGATTTTCCCACGTTTTTTTAACTTATATTTTAACGTAAGCACGTTAAAGTGATAATTTTACATTTTGAGTAAATTTTTAATATAAATATTAAAGGAAATTTTTTATCAAAACTGGGTTTTGATAGTTATTTAATTTGGTTAAAATGTTAATTTTTCCATTTTTAAGTTAAATATACCATTCGTTACTCTGCTGTAACGGATGAGTACAACTTCGTTTAATGTACACAACCATGATGGCCTTTCGCTGATGTAAGATAACGAATATGATACATTCGTTATCTATGCACATTCGCTTCTGCTATCTAATAACGAATGGACTTTGAATCGTTGACACAGTATAACAAATGACTAATGAATAACTTGCTATTTGTTATGTGATAACGTATGAGTTAGTTCGTTGATTTCTTAACGAATGAACTAACGAATGAGATTTTATTCGTATACTTAACAATAAAAAATGGACCTTATTCGTGCATCTAGGGTTTTGTGCCAATATAACATATAAAGCCCAGATCCAACGAATGGACCCTCATTCATTTAGATCTGGTTTACATTGAAAATTGAGAATATTAAACGATACTCTGTCCAAATTTCTTAAAAACCCCAAACATCAAAAAAAACATAATTTGAGTGATTATATTGTGTTCTTAAGGTAATTACGAGTTCATGGATATAAGAATCTTCAATTTATGACCATGTTTGATGTGATAATTAGACCGATATATAAACAAACTTAACATTGACTAATTGACAGTTTAAATGATGCAAAATAATCAATTACTATGTTTGGGTTTAATATCAACATGTTTCTGATCACAATTGCTATAAGTTTTAAAGTATAAAATTGTGTTTTGAGCCTGATTAGTCATTCAAAATACATGTTGCCCAAGACTGTTGTTCACTATTTTGACTTTGACAATTTAAGGTCAAACATTACATTCGTCCCTTCGCATTTGTCATTTGCAACGAATGGGAATATCATTCAAGATTATTTATAACGAATGATACTTATCATTCATTATGAATAATGAAATCTCATATGTTAATCTTGAAGGCTTATCTTAACAAATGGATTCATTCATTTACTTTGTCATAATGAATGGGATCATTCGTTAAATTAAATATAACGAATGAATAAAAAATGACCCTTGGTTAATTTTATTAGGATGATTTTCACTAAGTTTTAGTGAAAATTTATAGGACTTTAAAAGTATACAATGGATCTTAATGTTTGGTTTTTACAGAAATGGCTGAAGAAAGGAATGTCGAGGCTCCGGCTTAGGAGAAACCTTTTGTGCATATGCAAGAGGAACCTCAACCTGTCAAGCAACCAGCTATTGAGGAGGTTCAAGTTGTTGAACTGTCATACGACAAGAAGCCTAAAATTTATGCTTTCTTGGTGGAAAATTTCTTTGGGCGAGCAATGTTTGGGGACATGATTACTTTTCTAAGGTGCTAGAGGATTCAATATGCTATTTCAGCCGATAAACCTATATACTTTAGCATTATCCGTCCATTCTGGGATTCTGCTGAGTATAATGATGCTAAGAAGCAAATCGAAGCTGAGATCTAGAACAAGAATATCATTATAGATGTGGATTTTATACACAAGGTGCTACAGTTTTTTGATATTTTAGATGACCGTTGAGAGTTTGATAAGGAGCTAATCAAGGGATTGTCAAGAGGTTGAAGTACAAAGGTGAACTAGACAAGTTGCAGTACAACAAAGCTTATCTATGCGAGCATTATAAGTACCTACTCCATATACTTATACATTGTCTCGGCAGCATAAAATGAGGATTTGATGAATGTCGGATTATGCTAAATATGCATTTGTGGCTTTGGTGTTGAACAAGCCATTCAACTTCTCGGAATTAGTCTTTTACCATCTAAAGGAGAACTGCACCACTAGTAACAGGAAGAATAACTTCCTCATGTACTCGAGGATCTTACAGTTATATATTGATCACCCAGAGCCTAATTTGGTACGAGATCCGGAGTTAATGGATAATGTTACGGTATTAGAACATATGATCGAAGAGACTATGAAGCGTTTGAGAAGATATCGTGGTCAAAATCCAGAGAACATGCCTATGTATAAGAAGTTGATTGGTCATATTGCTAGACTTGATTATGTATGTCCATCTGATGATAGTTGGATCCACGACGACTCTGATTCTGAACGTGAAGATAGAGCAGGTGGGAACGATAGTGGATATGGTGGTAATGAAAGTGACGGTGGTGAAGCAGCACGTGCAGCAGCTGCTATACAAAAACGTAAAGGCAAGGCGAAGGTTCTGATAAGCCTGCAAAGACCAGAATCTGTATGAGTGACGGTGATATAGGTGATTTGTGCCGAGATCATGTATCACCGCAGCAAGAACCAGTCAGTACTATTTTTTTTAGTACACCGCAAATTACATTAGTACCCTGGTCATCTGATCCGAATTTTGCATCAATTCCACAAACTGTATTATCACTGATGTTGATTCCTTAGCAAGTTACTTCTGCAACAATTCCCACACCGATGGCTATGCAACCTATGGACTTTTCATTCATGTCATTCAACCGTCCAGCGGGACTTATGCAGATGACTCCTTCCTTTTTACACAACATGCCACTTCAACAACAAATGTTCAAGTTGTTGAACTTGGTACATTTAAAGGAGAACAAGATGGTCGCTGATCATCAATTCCATGAGAGATGTGTTTGGATCAGCGGAAGATGGTCCGTCGTATCTCGTATTGCCAACGTGAAAACCGTGAGTTGCTGGCGTTGGTTACTGCTCAGGGGGAGAAGATCGAAAAATAAGACGAGATAATCCTTCAGCTGACTTGTAAAGATGACATGTTAAAGAAGCTTAAAGGTAATGATGATGATAAAGACCCTGAAGCAGGTGCAAGTGGTGGTGAATAGCAACCAAAGACGGGTACGTCTAGTGGTAGTGCTAGTGTTGAAGTATCGGGTATGCAATTTGCAGTTTATACCGTAACTACTAATGTGCAGCTGATAGAATCTGTAAAGGCAAATAATATATTATTTATGGATGAAAAGAAGGGTGTTGTGATGAGTATGGTTAATACGGACAAGATCGAGGAAGGCGATTTTGTGGATTGTTCATTATAAAAGAACAAATCGTTTTGCTGCTCGGGTTGAATGATCAAGAGTTGGAGAAGTTGGAAAATGAAGAGTATGTGGAGGTTCTAGATGATGATGAAGTTCATTTTTATACGAGTATTCCTTCTAGGAATACGTCTTTTGATTATGACGAGGTGGACGTTGAGGATGTGGCAGCCATGGAATATTCTGATTTGTACACACATTCGAATGCAAATGAAGGAGTTCCATTTTTCATGAGAAGATGTCAAAGTGGCTGAAGAACATCTGAGTAAGAAGAAAACAAAAGATAAAGTAAGTGAAGCTGGATCTGGATCGAAGGATTTAGAGGATAATGTATTTGAAGAGATGTTCGAACACAATAAGGCTTGTTTCTCTAAGTTATTGATGTTTTAAGGTATGCTGAGCAAGAGAACGACAAGCACATTAAACCTCGTGCCACTGCTCATCAGATGACTACTTTTAAAGTTCAAACATGTTAAAAGGTGATATAGTCTCGTGGCTATATGTTCCAGAGCTGAAAGTTTGTATTATAAAGAGGGAACACGGCGTTCAATATTATCAACATGTTGCCGATGTTCTTACTTTGCCAAGATGGGATGTACGGACGTTGGCAAATAGACAGTTCGTTAATCATGGTAATCAGATAGTGGGTTGGTTATCAACAAATGTTATTTGAGGTACGTCATGGTTTTAAATTTTTCAAGCCTCAGGTTCCGACTCAAAATTATATAGACAAGATTGATCCGAGAACCGGCTAGAGAAAGCTTTTGCTTAAGGCAAAACCGCCACGTACGTTGAAGCGAGTTCAAGTTGAGACTTTTCCCCAAAGTCTTTACAAGAAATTTAATCGGTGGTATTAGGATAACCGTACTTGTGATGCCGTTATCATTCTTTGATCAGGACTGAATAACAAGTTTATGCGCGTAATCGACCCGATGTGGTTGGTTAACTTATCTGAATATGATAAATGACGGGTTATTCAACAATCAGATAAGATGTACATAGATGAAAGACTATGATCTCGCTATGCAATTTAAGCGTGTGGTGCATGTTTGCCATGCGTTCGGGATTCATAGTAGTGTCGATTGAAGACCAAGAGATTCAAATGGTCAAGACACAAAGCTCAAGACGAGGGGGAGTTTGTTAGTACATGGTTTTTGCCGTCTCGGTCTTTGTTTATAATTTATTTTTGTCTTGTTATGTATAAGGGCATTTTGGGTAATGTACAAGGGTACATTCGTTAATGTAAATGAGCCATTTGTTATGTGATGTATAATGAATGAGCTCATACGTATTTATTAGTCCGCTCGTTAACTGTGTTTAACGAATGAGGACAACGAATGAGTCATTCGCCTATCTTAATTTATTGTTTTGGAAATGATGACGAATGGTGTCCATTCGTTATGTGATGTATAACTAATGGCATCGTCATCTATATATACCCTGTAACTTGTTGATTTTTAAGAAGTTTTAATTATTATTGAAATCCTCTCGTTATGCTACCAAAATCTACACTCATAAACTAGCCTTAACGTATTCAAACTAAACATTATCAATTGATCATATCAAGCGACTAGATCCTTATAATAATTGTATTGTTCGTAGTCATAATCATATGGAAGTGGTTTCTCAATGCGGTATAGATTGATTGCATTTTTATCGTGTATCTTTAGTGTTTTAAGGACGAGTAAGCAGCGTTTTGAATGTTAATGAATTAGCTACATTGTTTACTATGATTAAAGTGTCGGTGGGATTCATTTAAGGTTAAGGAATGATTTGGTATGACCAAATTCTATGATTATGTCGAGAATTAAGGAGCAAGAAAGATGGGGGTGTTACGACCGACGGTGGTGAAGGAAGGGAAGAGGAAGAAGAATATTTTGAACAAAACTTGAGATTTGGTCACTGGTCTTTAGAGTTGGGTGCACAAGGGGTTAAAAGGTTAGTTAAGGGGGCATTTGTGTATAAAACTCAAAGTTATTTACAATCGCATAATGCTCGATTGATAACTAAATTACGGAATTAATTGGAATAAAATACACAATAATGCGAGAATTTATTGATTGAATTATCTGAATACGGACTGGGTCTGGTAACGATTACATATACAAGAAAAATGAAAAAAAAAATGAAATGTTACACTCTTTGTGTCTACTTTTTTCAAAAACCCACCTATAAGTACTTAACAATTTTTAGACCACCTTTTATACAAAAAAAATCATTTTAACATGAAGACCTTTCTAAGCATAATGTTTGTTTGCCTTTATATGTTTTACATTTTAGGCGACATGTTTGTAATGGGCAAGTCCTCTGTACTTACTTAGTTAGGCCTAGGGGTAAATCTTAACACCCAGGGTATTAAAGCTTATTTAGAAAGAGTTAACGAGTGACACACCACTCTCTTCATTGGTTATAGGACGTTAAGATCAAGATGAGTTATAATGTTAATGAGGTTTAAAATCATTTACACACACGTACAAAACTATTTAAGAAACTATTTAAGAATTGATTGTACTTTAAATTCAAAGAGGTTAAGGGGGTTAAACAATTTCCTTAAGGTGAGGTGGAGTAAAATGGTGAAGGATGTGATGTGGTGTCTACATGGAGTTACGGAGCGTGAATGTATACAGCTGCGCATTTGGATGTAACATGAAAAGTTTGTTAGGTATTTCAAAAGGTTGTTCAAACAATGGCTAGTTAATTTAGGTTTATAAAAAGGATTATTATCTTAACTAAACCACACACAAATAGGCAAGTGTACCTATCGTATACATAGTAAAGTATAGGTAGCAACTAAGTATCGATCCAAGGTCACACCTCTTTGATTTTTACTACTAAATCGTTATATTTTTTTTTAACTGGAAATAAATATTATAGTGGTTTTGATTTAATAAATAAGTTTTAAAGAGAAATTTAAAAAGCATATATTAAAGACAACATGTTTGTGTTTTTATATTTTTAAAGAGATGATCAAGGATAAAAGTATGTCATCTTGGTTAAATCTCCTTTTAACTTGGTTTAACAATTAATTGGTAAACATAAGATATGAGCTTGATATGGTGATTAAATTTGAGAATAACACCTTATTCCTATGTCATGTTATTCTATGATAATTAAAGAAAGAAGTATGCATAACTTCATGACCTCCACTAAAACATCATTTTTTGTATGCAAGTAGTTTATAAAAGGTATTTATAAGATAACTTACTTTAAAGATGAGACAATCTCTTAAATTACAAAGTGAATTGTCATTGATATATTAATAAAAATAACCTTTGTATAATACTTAATTTATCAATTAAGATTAGTAAACTTTTAAAGGATTAACCTTGAATTATCAAGTATTAACTCGCACAGTTCTTGAACAATTATAAAACTCATGTAATGACCACCCAAGAGTTGTTTAAATGTTGCACACTCAATTTGTAAGATTAAATATATAACTATATATATTTAAATGTGGCCATTATAATCATTTATATTATAATAGATCAAAATATTAATTATACCATATTATATACTAGTTTCTGATTGTTGATAGACCATATTATCCAAACTAGCTAATAAAGGGTTTCCCCTTATGTGTATATAAATGGAGAGAACAAATTAACATCATAACCTAATCATAATCACACATGAAATTTGTGACCCCCTCTCTCTCGTTTTCGGTTCTCTTAATAACCATAATCCCCATCGTTAACTATACATCCTAAAGGGGAGCTCGACCAAGCTGGCAATCATGTTGTCTACATTCTTCTCTGATGTGGTTACTAATATCCATATTGTAACATGTACGTATATAATTATAAGTTTAACATGTTATTCATATTTTTCATTATCACCATGAGGAATTGATCAACATGTGGTATCATAGCGAAGTTGTTTAATCAGTTCTTAATGGCTTTCCCTTAAACATGAATTTAAATCGTGAGACGTGAACTTAAGTATTTATAAACCCTAATTTTCTTTAATTGTTATACTTAAACTTATTGAAATTTGTTTTTAAATAAACTGTTTTATATAATTAAAACTTGTTAGAAACTAATTTTTTAACCATAATAGATTTCGAAGTCATCATCAAAGTTTCGACGTCATAAATTTAAAGTTAAAAGTTTAAGGCTATTTTCTTTGGTGTTCTTGGTGTTTATCAAGATTTTCAAAAAATTAACATAATTTGGTTCAGAATATGGATTGTGATTTGTTTTTCCATAATAGTTGGTCAAAATTTTTCCCCAATATTTGTTTTTTTTTAAATATGAAATATTAATAAAACATTTATCTTCAAAAATAAACAAATCTTGGAAATAAAGTCAATCCCTTAAATTTGGACCAAATCTTATGGCTTAAAATCGTTTACCTGTCATAATTGTTCACGGATTGTGGGTGCTCAAATAGTTTCGGGTTTTATAAATTTGTTCACGGGAACTAAGATTCCAGGATCAAAAATCCTGGAAACTCAGTGTTTCTTAAAATATAAAAATTCCCGAACCTTAAAACCGAGATCTCAATAAAAATTGAGAACTCGTAAAAATCGAGAGCTCATAAAAACCGAAAACTCAATAAAACCGAGAACTATCTTTTTTCTGGTAAGCTGCTTTTCCGGAAACTAATTTTCATTTCCGAAAACTCTAGTTAAATAGTTGTGTAAATATTCAAATATTTTAAACTTTTACAAACATAAAAGCTTTACTTGAACGAATTTTGATGTATCACTTCTCCCAAAGGTGATGGGTTACGTCTACCCGTCATTCAAGTCTAATTACAAAACTTTATTAATTTTGCCTACATAATTTAAATGTCGCATTTCCGCCCAAATGTGACATGTTACAGTTATATCCGGCAAAGTTAACCCGTGTATAATTAAAATAATTGTCTCAATTCTACCCAAAGGTGATGTGTTATAATTATTTTTCACACATACTTAATTGAATTTACTTTTGCCCAAAGGTGATGTATTTTTTATTTAAGTAGAATTTTAAACAGTCTATTAGTCTGATGTTAATAATAGACATATCACATGTTCATTAAAAATATAATGATTCTCACATTAATTATCCTTCATTAATCTTACGAACATATTTTAATCTGCATTACTTTAATATCCCATTACATTACTCACTATAATTTTCTTCCTAGAAATTACAAGCTCATTTAAATCATCCATTTTAATCCCAAACCCAATATGTTGTTGCTTCATAAAGAGTTTCATTGACCTTTAGCTCTTCTCGTTTTTTTATTATCCCTCAAGACATGGCAATCCTCTTGCTCATTCTAATAATAATAATAATAATAATAATAATAAAGAAGAAGAAGAAACCTACAGCATGACAAATGGGATAAGTCAAACACAATGTCTCTTATGATAATCAATAAGCTCATGCTATCAAACAGAGTTATTCTAGATTTAGTTTATCCTAAAACTAATCTAATGACTATAAAATAATAAAAAATAACTCCTAAGATGCATGCATTCCTTAAAAATTGTAACTATAAGGTTAAATGGAATTTGTGAATACATCGTAATATATAATACCATGACCCATAAAATTAAGGGCTCATACATGGAAATAAATACATTTTTCCAGTAAATTACAAACTAATTTTCACTAGTACAATTTGATGCCTTAAGAATTAACTATAATACTCAGAAATACCAATGGAAAATGAGTGTGTTGATCTGCAACATGTGTACAAGAGGATAAATGAATAAGATGTTATTCACCTCACTACCACTATAACCAGAAAGAGGATAGTGTTAAGGTCCATAAACAACATATAAGTACTCTTTCAGCTTTAAGTTCTCTGAGGAGAAGTTTCGTTGCAAAAATATGACCATTAAACTAGGCATGAGCAACGAGACTATCCATAATTCAAAAGAAAAACTGGCTAAAAACGATAGTCATATATTAATGGTATTTAAGTATGCTAATCCTAATATTCCAATTAACAAATGATAGGTTGAATCTAGTTCTATATGTTTCCTTACTGGAAATCAACAAATAACTAAGAAGAGTGTTAGTGACAAATTTAAATGTTAAGTCTATTAGAACCATAATAAATTGTATTCCAATCACGTTTTATGATACCTTATAGATTCTGAAGATTAATTAGAATTTAGTGTCAATACTTAAGCTACATTATGGCAATTGTACGGTGTGCATAGCCAACATAAAGTCACTCTTAACTTAATGTCTCCTAATTTTGTTATCGATATCTGGATAGAAACATTTATAAGATAGAAGACTAAATGATGCTATACATTCTTACAACTTTTTATCATGAAAATGAGAACTTGATAAAAAAAATGAGACCTATAAATTTCATCCATTGAAGCTAAATTTCATGAGAAATAATTACAAGATTAATGAGGATGATTTTTTCATCTAATCTTATTATTAGTTATTTTAAATCTTGTATTAAACGCCTTAAACATTACTTGGCTTAAGAATTAAGTATGGGTATACCAAAGGTTAATTTCACTTACATTCATGTAAATATTCAAAATGGAATATTCATGCATAATTCATTTATCATATTCAGACTATCTACTTGTATCTAATATGACTTGTATGGTCCACAGTCTTATTGAAATCCATTCATATATATACTGAATATTATTTCTTCTAAATATGTCCCTGAGTTTTTATAACATATGGACGTTAAGTAAATCAAATCAAGTCTAAAGTATGTATGATATGTTACTATGCCACGTACATCATTGAAACTTCTCTTGTAGTTTTTCTGGAGATATCAAAGATCAGTGGGACTTAAATGTCTTGATCAAAACTTGCAAGATTTGCAAGAGGTGGGGGTGAAACTTGTAAAAATCTAAATTTACACTTCTTGCACATAACATTGCTTCTTCACGATACTGTTCACCATAAAACTTATCTCCTTATAATTTAATATTACTCTTACAAAAGTTTTATTATTGCTTAAATGTGGGTATAATTATATTTCTTACCAATAATAAAATAATCCTCACCAAGAGAACCTGCAACGACTAATGCTATCAACTTGTTTCTCTATTTGAATCTATTGGTCTTTAAATATTGACCCTAATCATGTTATCTTTCTAATGGTTTCTTAGGTCAGTGGTAGCAGTAAAAGTCCTTACAATGATTTTCCATAAGTACAAGAGGCGGGGGAAGAGTTTCATTAAATTTTACTTCAAATTTAACTTTGAGTAAACCTCTTGTACACCATGCTGCACCAACTATTACACACTTGGAATCCTGAAATTGAAATAAACCTAACCAAGAGTTATCCATAAAATAGATACTTCTAATAAACCCACTAATCAACTCTCGAGGTCATCCATGTTTTGAAACCTACTAACTTTGATGATTATATAACCCCCTTAATTAAAGTTGAAATGTATGATAGAAAGTTTATTGATCCTACCTCTTCTAATTAAACTATTAATATCAATCAATATTCTGAATGGAATAAGGCTACTATTAGCAAATTAAACTAAACTCCATAAGTAAGAATAACGTTTGATATTTGGTTAAATCACCTAAAAGTGTTCATAACTAAACTAAATCCTAATACAAAATGTTAAGACACTAAGAAACATGATTGATTATTAAAGGTTATATTCAAGAGGAAACAAATTATCAAATAATCTTCCTACCTTTATTATAAAAGTTTTCTTTTAGGATCATCATTGTTCAAGTAGCTTATAATAGTTAAAAGTTACATTAGATGAACATCAAAACAAGACTCCCTAACAACTGACATGCATATTTACATGTTCATAAAGCAACCTGAAAGTTCTAAATCGAAGGTTAAGGAACACTTAGTATGTAAGTCAATATAACCCATGTATAGGTTAATGCAAACATCATAATGTGATGAAATCTTAATACAATAATTTTCATCAAGAACCTAGTGGATTAATGTACTACCTCAAAATAAGCGGGAGCAACTAAAACAAACTTGGCCTTATATAGATGACATTCTTTTGAGAAGTTTATGTAACATAAGTCAAAACATTTTTCATACATACTTTGATATAATAGATCTCAAAGTATCCCTTACGTGATAGATATCATAACATTATGAGATAGACACAAAAGGACGTTAGTTTGGTTCAATAAGTTTTACCTTAAATGGGTCTTACACATGTAACAAATTGGTTTCATTTTCGGAGTGTTCTTTTACTCACATAGATTAACGAATCCTCTACTTGGTTGTTCATCAATCATAACCATCTCTGGGCCTCTCTATCTTTGGGATCATTTTCTGGAAATAACAGTGGGCAATATCCTCAAATTCTTCATAATCCTCATCATTATTGGTCATCCTAAGGGATTAGAACGAATTCGGGTCAAGATTATGATAAAATAAAATTAAAATTCTATTCCAGAGAGTAGGCACGGCCGTGTTTTGCAAAACATGGCCCGTTCTAAAGTGGGTTCCCATGGTTGACTTTCGAGGTTGACCACAACTGTTTCCAGGAAAAACACGGTCTGCTTGTTGCACGAACTCAGGGTTTTGAAGACTCAAATGTGCGTATCAATCCGGTTTTCCAAATTTATCTTAATGGGTTTGAATTTGGGTCGGCCAGTAGGGTGAAACCCGACCTGAACCAAAAATCAACCATGGGTGGACCAAAAATCGTGTTTAAACTTGTTTACATCAAACTTTTATATTTTATCTTTCGTGTAAGGTGATGGGTTTATAAATGATCCTTCTCATAGCGAGAAAGATCAAAAATTCAGATTTTACACTTTTGGTCCTTGTACTTTCCAAAAATATTAAGGCGGCCCGCGACGATGCGAGCGTGTGAAGGGCAAAGTGCGTCATCAAAGTGCCACATTGTCGATTGACCATGCTTGTGCGCGTTAGGTGCTTAGAACCCTTGCTAAGACCACTAAGTGTCTCTTGTCACATAAGAATATTATCATATGAACTTATATTCTTATAAGGAAGGAGCTCTCAAGTTTTGTAGTTTATCAATGTGGGAGGGATTTCTTTTTCCTATTATACCCATGTGAAATGACTCCAATTTCTTTCCTCGTTCGATGTGGGATGAACTTATTTCTCATTTCTATAATATGGCATGTTTCCATCTTCTATATTTTCCATTATTTATTTTGAAGGAATTTTAGATCTCTCATTTTTACTAAGTTGTCAAAAGTTGATCGAAATTTGGGGATGTTACATAAAACACAAATAAATTTCATTTCATAGAAAAGTCCTAAGTTACATTAAGTCCTAAAACACATAAAATAAAAAAAACACACAAGAAAACATGGAAAACAACAACAGAGTACCAGGTTAAACCCGGTGGTCCTAACTGCTAGTCCAAAGCACAATTCATTGAGTCTTCAACAAGCAAATCAGAAGAGGTTGGAGAGAGGGTCTCCAAATTTCCTCCCCGGGACAGGTTTCCTCCTAAAGGATCACCTCCACCGAAAGAAGGTGGTGGCGGTGGTGGTGGTGGGAAGAACCCTAACCGTATTGACTGGATTTGGATTTACTCATTGATTTTATGGAGTTCAGCATTCATTTCCTCCACAATCTCGGTTAGAGCTAGGACTTTTTGTTCATACTGCACAAGCATGTCTGTGAGCTCTCTTACCATTTCCTAAAGTTGCATAATCATCTCCAGTTTGATTTTGTTCTTCTTAAGAAGTGTTGTGATCGGGTTTACGACATTATAGGGTTCCATATGCATCTTTGAGGGTTGTTACGTTTATAGAAATGTTGCTAGAAGTTGTACAAAACTCACAAGGAGGTGTTACACATTCATAATCTATCAGGGCCTCTCAACACGGGCCATGTTAGGAAGTTTTCTCTAAAACTAGACAATCTGAGCCAGAAACAGTGCAGGATGTTGGACTCGGTCTGCCCAAGAGACATATTAAATTGATGTGGCTAGTACGTTATGATCCAAGTCGGGTCATACCCAATAACAAGCTAGACAAACACCGATAATATTCGTTCATATATGATGTGATCATAACAAATGAGTATTAACACTTGAGTTATTTGGAAAGGGGTTTCTAAATAAAATGTACTTGTGTAATAAACAAATCATATGGATGATTTATGTTTTATGAAAGAACATTACATAGTGTTATTTAAGTTGGTTAAATAACAATATGTGAATAATAATAACCAAGCATGTCTCTTAACATATAATAGGTTTTATAAGTTATAAGTTATAAACTTATAAAAGTATATATGTATGGATATATATATATATATATATGTTTAAAGTTTTATAAAAGAAAAAAGATAATAACTCTTTCAAATGTAATATTATTATATGTTTGAGTGGAGACATGCAAGGTGAGTGGAGACATGCAATGGTTATTATTGGTGGAGAGAAAGATGCCTTTAAAAAAAACCAAGTCTTTCTCTTTCATTCTTTCATAACACACATAATTTCAAAGTAAACTTTTCTCTCTTCCTCTCTTGGGTATTTTCATCCAACATAAGAAAAGAAGAACAAAATTTCAAGTGCAAATCCTAGCTAGAAGTGGTGTGTTGTTGAAGCTTGGGGTATGCTAGCTTGAGGAGCTTCCATATTCAAGTTCTTACCTTTCAATCATCATCTCTTTCACCCGGTTTTGTCATATTGAAAGGTAGTAGTAACATGCATGGACTTATAGTGACATGCATGTATTTGATAGTGTGTAATTCGTATTTGGATCCGGGTTTGGGTTTTGCATGTTTAAAATTGGTTTTATACATATCATATTAACAAGATTTAAAACTTTTATATCCGCTGCGTTTTTGGTAAAATAGGGATTTTATCACTTTGATAATCTTGTTAAAACCCAACAATGGCATCAAGAGCCGCTTATACGAATGCATGCTTCATTAGACCCAAAATTTTTTGGGTTTATGGTGGGTTTCACCATTTGGCCAAAACTTTTTGGGGTTTTGGTTACCCCATTGTTTTTCAAGGTTATACTTTACATGCATGTGGTAATCTTGAAAAACCAAGTCATTTGGATGATTGTTTAGTTTGTTTGGACAAAACCCGAAACTTTCGGTTTGCTTAAGCTTTGGCCGAAAGTTTTGAGGCAAAAAGGGGAACCATTTTGGTTTTGTATTATTGCATATTTGGATGTGTAATAGATGTTCATAACCTAGCCATGGCCTTGTGTTTGGTTGAATGATTGTGTTGGTTGTTTGTTCATTCGATTTGGTTGTAATATTTATTTGGGTTTGTAATCTATTTATTCATTCATATGGCTTGTAATAATAAGTAGATTAGATGTATTTCTTTTACTAGAAAAATGTATTAGGATATATTTTGTAAAAGAAGATGCATGGATGGAAGCCCAAATAAAATGATGAAGACCACAACACCGGGAGTAAACACTTGGAGCATATGGATGCGGAATCAAGTGGGAGTTCACCGACACAAGTGCATGTTCTTTTGGGTCCCTTAGGAGAGACTTTTTGACACACTTGTCTTCGGTCAACAAGTGTGGTCAATATTAGGAGGCTATGGTTATGAACTTGTGGTTGTGTATATTTTGTGCTTGCATGGTTGATTTACTTATTATTTGCAATATGGTTTGCTTAACAACTTAAAATCAACTAGCATAAAATTGGTTCCTTAGAAATCGTTAGGTAATAAAAATTGGTTTTATTAATAACTAATGATTTCATAATAAAAATGGGTTTTATTAATTGGAACTTTGAAAACGGGTTTTTCAACTAAGTACCATACATTTGAATGCATGCAAATGAAAGGTACAATAAATAGTTTTCCAATCTAGAATTTAGAAAACTAAAATCCCTTTTAAAAACAAGTTAAACACCATCCTTTTATACGACACTTAAGTCACTTGTAGACTTGAAAGTGAGTTAGGATCACCTAAGCACTTTTAAGAAAACTTGTGATCTTAAGGTGATTTTACAAGTACTTTTGGCATTAGGATCACCTAACCACTTGTATGAGTAAACTCATACGTGTGTATAAGTAGGACGACTTGATTTGAAACCATGACTATAGGATCACCTTAACATGGCGTTCAAAGGTGTTGATGGGATTTAACATACCAACTAAACATATGATGTTTAACCGATCCCATAAAACTAGAAGTTGCAAAGGGTTGCAATTGTCAAACGTTGACTACCTTGTTAATTCGAATAGTAGGATAAAGGTCACCTAACTACTATTTGAATGAAACGTTGGGTTCTAGATTTTAATCAATAATTGTCTTGGAGACATTTAAAGGGTATTAAAGATTAAAATTTTTTTAATATCGAAAATACTAATTTGAACTTTGTTAAAATTCTATTAGATGGCCGCAAACAACGCACCGAACGCAATTATCCCACACGTGCATAATCTATCACTAAGATCCATTCTGGATAAGGATCGTCAAAACTTTAACAACTTCATGGATTGGTATCGAAACTTGAGAATTGTTCTTAAGCGAGAAAAGAAGTCTTATATTTTAGACGATCCTATTCCCGATGAACCCGATGTCAATAACTTTGATGCCTATGCGGATTGGTTAAAATACACCGAGGATTCGGTGCAAGTTTCTTGCCTCATGTTGGGAACAATGATTCCCGAGATCCAAAAGGATTTCGAGAATCATGGGGCGTATGACATGATAACCCAACTTATGGAAATGTTCCTTACTCAAGCTCGGGTTGAGCGATTTGAAACGGTTCGAGCGCTTCATGCATGTCATATGGAAGAAACCCAATCTGTTTCATCTTATGTACTTAAGATGAAGAGCCACATTGATCGGCTTGAACGGCTTAACTGTCTCATCTCAAAAGAGTTAGCCACGGATTTAATCCTAAATGGCTTAACTAAAAGGTTTGAGACATTCGTCATGAACTACAACATGAATGGATGGGACAAAAGCATTGGTGAGCTTCACGCAATGCTTAAGACAGCCGAGGCCGGTATGGGTAGAAAGGTTTTACCCATTCTTGCGATCAATGATGGTGGCTCAAAGAAAAGGCATCACCCGGAACCAAAAGCAAAGGTTGCCGTTGGTAAGGGGCAAGTCAAGAAGGGGTTCAAGGGAAAGGCAAAGGCGGAGCCAAAGCCAAAGAAGCTAAAGGTTAGCGCTGAGGATCCGTGCTTTGGTTGTGGTGAGATAGGTCATTGGATGAGAAACTGTCCGACCCATCTCAAGGAGTTGAAAGCTAAGAGGGATGCGGGGCAAACCTCAGGTACAACTTTCATGATTCACACTGATCTTAATATTATTTCTTCTAACACATGGGTATTGGATACCGGATATGGAACTCACATATGCAATTCATTGCAGGGGTTCAAAAGAAGAAATGAGGTGAAGAAAGGAGATATAAGTCTCTTCATGGGTAATGGAGCAAAGGTTGACGTCCAAGCCCGAGGAGATTATGTTTTAAAGCTTCCAAATGGTTTGGAAATTGTTTTGAAAAACATTTTATATTCCCCTAGTTTGACTAGGAATATTATCTCTGTTTCTGTATTAAGACAATCTGGTTATGACATTAAGTTTGTTGATAATGGTATTTATGTTTTCATGGATAATGTCTTTTATTTTAAAGCGATGCCGTTTTATGACATTTATGAATTAATTCATGATGACTCATACATTGATAACTCGTTGTACCAAGCTAACACCAAAAGACTCAAAATGGATTTGAGTAATACTTTTCTTTGGCATTGTCGTCTTGGTCACATAAACAAGAATCGTATTCATACACTTCGAAAGAATGGTCTTTTGAAATCAAATGTTGATTCATTTAATGAATGTGAATCTTGTTTATTTGGAAAGATGACCAAAGAACCCTTTAATGGAACAAATGAAAGGGCGAAAGACTTATTAGGTATCATAAATTCGGATGTATGTGGACCTTTTAGGACAATGACAAGAAATGGTGAAAGATACTTCATTACCTTTACCGACGATTATAGTCGCTATGGGTATGTGTTCTTGTTAAGACACAAAAATGAGGCCTTTGAAATGTTCAAAGTCTTCCAAAATGAAGTACAAAATCAACTCAACAAAACAATCAAAGTACTACGTTCCGATAGAGGAGGTGAATTCCTCAATGATGCGTTTCTAGAACATCTTAGGAGTTGTGGGATTGTCTCACAACTTACTCCACCTGGAACACCACAACATAATGGTGTGTCCGAAAGGAGGAATCGAACTTTATTGGACATGGTTCGATCCATGATGGCTAGATGCTCATTACCTTTATCATTTTGGGGTTTCGCTGTGATCTCTGCTGCCCGTATTTTAAATATGGCACCAACCAAGAAAGTGGATAGGACACCTTTTGAAATATGGCATGGAAAGGCTCCAAAATTTTCATATTTAAAGGTATGGGGTTGTGAGGCTTATGTTAAGATCTACACCCCTGACAAACTTGAATGTCGATCCACTAAGTGTATATTTGTAGGATATCCCACGGATTCGATGGGATATTATTTCTACAATCCAAGCGAGCATAAAGTGTTTATAGCTCGAAAGGATAAGTTCTTGGAAAGAAGGTTCCTTATGGAAGGAACTGATAGAACTGTAGAACTCGAAGAGGATCAAGAACTACAAGCCGATACACGTTTGGTTGACACTAGCAATCAACAAGAGGTTGTTGAGGATGATCAAATGGTTGATCAAAACACACAAAACATTCGCAAATCTTGTAGAGTTAGCACCTCACTTGAGAGATATGGATTTTTCATGGATGGATGCTACGTGGTTGATTCAGATGAACCCACCACATACCGAGATGCAATGTCGCAATCTGATTGTAACAAATGGCTAGAAGCCATGAATGTTGAGATGCAATCCATGCATGACAATCAAGTATGGGACTTGGTTGCTCCACCTCTAAATTCCAAGCTGGTTGGAAATAAGTGGGTTTCCAAGAAGAAAACTGATATGCATGGAAATTTGGATAGTTATAAAGCTAGACTTGTAGCAAAGGGTTTCACTCAAACTCAATGGGTTGATTATGATGAAACTTTCTCGCCCGTGGCGATGCTAAAGTCTATAAGGATATTGTTTGCCATAGCCGCATATTATGACTATGAGATATGGCAAATGGATGTCAAAACTGCTTTTCTAAATGGGCATCTTAATGAAGATGTTTATATGGTTCAGCCTGAAGGTTTTGTCGATCCACAACATCCTAACAAAGTATGCAAGTTGAAGAAATCAATCTATGGATTGAAACAAGCATCCAGAAGTTGGAATCACCGTTTTGATGATGAAGTTAAGAAATTTGGATTCATCAAAAACGCTGATGAAGCTTGTGTGTATAAGAAAGCTAGTGGGAGCATCATAACCTTTCTGGTATTATATGTCGATGACATATTACTGTTTGGAAATGACATTCCAACCTTGGAAGGTGTGAAAGCCTGGCTTGGAAGCTGTTTTTCCATAAAGGATCTTGGTGAAGCCGCCTATATTCTGGGAATAAGAATCTATAGGGATAGATCAAGGCGGTTGATAGGTTTGAATAAAAGTGCATACATTGACAAGATCTTGAAAAGGTTCAAGATGGAAAACTCTAAGAAAGGTTTGGTAACTATTCAAAGAGGAACGATGTTGAGTGCTTCTCAATGTCCAAGCTCAAAGGATGGGCAAGACAAAATGAGTGGTATCCCATATGCATCTGCTATAGGATCCATCATGTATGCCATGATTTGCACTAGACCGGATGTGTCATGCGCCTTGAGCATAACAAGTCGATACCAACAAAATTCGGGAACTAGCCATTGGATGGCTGTTAAGAGCATATTGAAATACCTTAGAAGGACTAAGGATATGTTTCTAATATATGGCTCTGGTGAGGAGGAACTCGTTGTAAAGGGTTACACAGATGCGAGTTTCCAAACTAATCGAGATGATTCTCGATCACAATCGAGATACGTTTTCGTTCTCAATGGTGGTGCTGTCTCATGGAAGAGTGCAAAACAAGACGTGGTAGCTTTATCCACCACTGAATCTGAATACATCGCCGCCTCCCTGGCAGCTCAAGAAGCTGCATGGATTAGAAAGTTCATTGCCGATCTAGGAGTGGTTCGTACCATTCAGGACCCTCTAGAGATCTTTTGTGACAACGAGGGTGCGATTGCTCAAATCAAGGAACCCCGCGCACATCAAAAGACTAGGCACATTGAGTGGAGATTCAACTACATAAGGGATGAAGTTGAAAAGGGAAAGATATGTATCCGTAAAGTTCACACTGATCAAAACATTGCGGACCCACTCACGAAACTCCTTGAAAGGCCGAAGCATGAGAGTCATACTTGCACCTTAGGACTTCGATATTCTAGTGATTGGATTTGATCAAAATTTGTATTTGGATATTGGAACAATTTTATTTTAACTCAATCATATGGTTTTGGTTATGGTCATGTTCTGTAGTTATGTTCCATTTTATTATGTTTAAATCCGTGAATAATTTGAATTATTCTAAACGTCCGTAGTCGTTCATATTTGTGGGAACAAATGTGAAAGTAAGACTATTATGAACTTGGATTGGTAGATATTCATGAGGTATGAATATAGCAAAGGGTTGCTGCCAAGGTTCATAGATATTTATGGGATAAATATTGGACTGACCCGCTCTCAATTTTACTGCATGGAATCCTTGGGATTTGTGATCATAAGTAAATTTGATTAAAGGCGAACTTCATAGTATCCTCCGACCTGAGATACATATTGGGTCTTGATATTCATCGACCGCGGCTCTGAAATATGTCAGTACATAAGGCTAAGCTCAAGTATAATACAAGGTGATAGTGAGAGACGTATGTAGTCAATATGGGATTTGTCCCTCTTATTCGTTGAGAGTTAAATGTCTAAGGCCTGACAAGTTAAATCAACAGAGAATGATCACTCTGTGTCTCTGGATTTAACATGACATTTGTGGCAAAAGGATAAATGATAGTTTCACCTAAATCATTTTCAAGTATGGGACTTGAAAGGGATGATGTTATTGAATGGCACTTCGTCATACGTATTAGGGGTAGTAAACCGTAGTTAGGCGGTATTTGCTACTTGCATCAATCTTCTATGTATCTTGTGCAAATGGGAGATTGTTGGACTCGGTGTGCCCAAGAGACATATTAAATTGATGTGGCTAGTACGTTATGATCCAAGTCGGGTCATACCCAATAACAAGCTAGACAAACACCGATAATATTCGTTCATATATGATGTGATCATAACAAATGAGTATTAACACTTGAGTTATTTGGAAAGGGGTTTCTAAATAAAATGTACTTGTGTAATAAACAAATCATATGGATGATTTATGTTTTATGAAAGAACATTACATAGTGTTATTTAAGTTGGTTAAATAACAATATGTGAATAATAATAACCAAGCATGTCTCTTAACATATAATAGGTTTTATAAGTTATAAGTTATAAACTTATAAAAGTATATATGTATGGATATATATATATATATATATGTTTAAAGTTTTATAAAAGAAAAAAGATAATAACTCTTTCAAATGTAATATTATTATATGTTTGAGTGGAGACATGCAAGGTGAGTGGAGACATGCAATGGTTATTATTGGTGGAGAGAAATATGCCTTTAAAAAAAACCAAGTCTTTCTCTTTCATTCTTTCATAACACACATAATTTCAAAGTAAACTTTTCTCTCTTCCTCTCTTGGGTATTTCATCCAACATAAGAAAAGAAGAACAAAATTTCAAGTGCAAATCCTAGCTAGAAGTGGTGTGTTGTTGAAGCTTGGGGTATGCTAGCTTGAGGAGCTTCCATATTCAAGTTCTTACCTTTCAATCATCATCTCTTTCCCCCGGTTTTGTCATATTGAAAGGTAGTTGTAACATGCATGGACTTATAGTGACATGCATGTATTTGATAGTGTGTAATTCGTATTTGGATCCGGGTTTGGGTTTTGCATGTTTAAAATTGGTTTTATACATATCATATTAACAAGATTTAAAACTTTTATATCCGCTGCGTTTTTGGTAAAATAGGGATTTTATCACTTTGATAATCTTGTTAAAACCCAACACAGGAAACTATCAGTGCAGGGAAATTGTACTACACACGGCCATGATGAGGACAACATGGTCGTGTTTTCCTAATTTATTTTTACTTATCCCTAAAAGATAAAAATAAAAACTAAACCTAATCATGTTAAGTTTTTGTCAGAGTCGATAGCTCGACTCATAGATATGTCCGTTTAGTTCATGGATGGTGATTAAGTACCTCCATCATGGTTTCTACAAGTTCCGTGAAGTAAAGTTTAAGTTGGTGACCGTTTACCTTAAAGTTATGTCCATCCTTTTGAACAAGTTCAACGGTTCAATACTCAAAAACTTCCTTAACCGTAAAGGTCCGGACCATCTAGACTTCAATTTTCCAGGAAACAAACGAAGGCGATAGTTATATAGAAGTACCAGGTCTCCCACTTTAAATTGCTTTTCACCTTTTAAACGTGCATCATGAAGTCTTTTCACCCTTTCCTTGTAGATCCTTGAATTTTCATAAGCTTGCACCCACAGTTTGTCTAGCTCGTGTAGTTGCATGAATATGTTTTTTCCAGCGGATTGCAGATCAAGGTTGGTAGTTATAAGTGCCCCATATGCTTTGTGTTTGAGCTCGACTGGAAGATGACATGCCTTTCCGTACACCAATTTGAACGGTGATGTGCCTATACGAGTCTTGTAGGCAGTACGGAAAGCCCACTGAGCGTCGTCGACATGCCTTTCCGTACACCAATTTGAACGGTGATGTGCCTATACGAGTCTTGTAGGCAGTACGGAAAGCCCACTGAGCGTCGTCTAGTGTCTCTAACCAGTCCCTACGATTATAACTGACAGTTTTCTCCAAGATTCGTTTGATACCCTAATCGTAGAGACAGGTCAGAGAAACTAGGCAACACTCAGTGGGCTTTCCGCTTAATTGGTGACTTCCACCTGACCACTAGTTTATGTGTGATAAGGTGTAGCTAGTCAATGATGCACTCTGTATCTTGTCGACATTTGCTCCATTTTCGCATTGCAAAATTGTGTTCCTATATTGCTTATTAGTGCTTTGGTAATACCGAAACAAGAGAATAATTTCTTCAGAAATTTGACTAGCATAATTAGTGGGTAAAGCTTGGGCTTCAACGCATTTGGACACGTGGTCTAACGCGACTAGGATGTATTTATGACCAAATAATGTTGGAATAGGCCCCATGAAGTCGATAACCCAAACATCAAATACTTCACAGACCTAGATTGGTCTTTATAGCATTTCATCTCATGATGAGATGTTACTTGCACGTTGGCATGCATCGTATGAGCGAACCATTTCATGTGTTTCTCGATAAATAGTAGGCCAATAGAAGTCGGCGTCGAATACTTTTTTTATTGTTACCGATGCTCCATGATGACCTCTTGTCCTTCATGACATTGTTTAAGGATCTTGAGGGCTTTGTCTCCATACATGCATCTTCGAATGATATGATCAGCTATTATGTGGTATAACTAAGGATCCTCTTAAATATTATAATTTACATCAGAGAAAAAGTTATTTTTCTATTGAAGGTCATTCCTTTGAGAACGATTCTGTTGGCTTTATAACTTGCGATGTCGGCAAACCAAGAATGTTATCCTTCACGAGTCTAAATATGCATAAGAAATTCATGGGGAAATTTGTCGTTTATCTTAACCCCTGCCATTTCTTGTGAAGCTGGGCATTCCAGAAGAGAAAGATGATCAGGTGCAACATTTTCAGCACCCATTTTGTCCTTGATTTCGATGTCTAATTCTTGTAGTAGCAAAATCCATCGGATCAGACGGGGTTTAGCGTCTTGGCTGGTGAACAAGTACTTAATTGCCGCATGATAGGTGTAGATGATGGTCTTTGAGAGGACTAAATAAGAACAGAATTTGTCGAAAGTGAATACTATGGCCAAAAGCTCACTCTCAGTAGTTGTGTAATTCGCGTGAGCATCATTAAGAGTTTTGTTGGCATAGTAGATCAGATGAAAGTGCTTATCCTTCCTTTGTCCTAGGACTACTCTAACTGCAAAATCACTTGCATCACGCATGAGTTCAAATGACAGGGTATAGTTTGGAGCTACCATTATTGGAGCATCTACAAGTTTGTCTTTCAGAATTAAGATGATTCAAACATTCTTCATATAAGATGAATGAAGCATCCTTTTCAAGAAGTTGTGTCATTGTCCGAGCTACCTTTGAAAGGTCTTTGATGAAACGGTGATAAAAACCCACTTGGCCAAGGAAACTTCAAACGGATTTAACAGATGTGGGTGGTGGATGTTTGGAAATGGTTTCTACTTTGGCTCTATCCACCTCTAGTCCAGCTTGAGAGATCTTGTGCCCGAGAACAATGCTTCTTTAACCATAAAGTGACATATATCCTAATTTAGCACAAGGTTGGCTTCTTCACATCCGTATAACATCCTTTTTAGATTCTCGAGACATAAATTGAAGGAATCTCCAGAGACGGAGAAGTCATCCATGAAGACTTCTATTGAAATCTCAATCATGTCGTGAAAGATGGATACAATACAAAGTTGCAAAGTAGCTGGAGCATTACACAACCCAAATGGCATTCATCGGTAAACGAATGTGCCATAGGGGCATGTGAATGTTGTTTTCTCTTGATCCACAGGGGAAATTGGACTTTGAAAGTAACCAGATAATCGGTTAAGAAAGCAGTCATACATCTTTCTAAATAGACGCTCAATCATCTGATCAATTAACGGGAGGGGAAAGTGATCGTTCCTAGTGGCATCGTTGAGTTTGATACAGCCGATGCAAACTCGCCATCCCGTGACGGTTCTCATAGGAATCAGCTCATTCTTGTCATTGGTGACTACCGTCATCCCTCCTTTTTTCGGAACCACTAGAATAGGACTTACCTAAGGAGAATTAGATATAGTGTAAATTAATCTTGCATCAAGTAGTTTGAGAACTTCCTTCTTCACCACGTCTTGCTGTTCAAATTTAGTCTTCTCTGGTGCTACACTACGGGATTGAATTCTTCTTCTATCAGAATCTTATGAATGCAAAATTACGGGTAAATGCCTTTGATTTCCATGATTTTCCAAGCGATGGCATTCTTATGAGATTTAAGAACTTCGAATAGTCTTTCTTTCTCATCTCTTGAAAGGTCGAAAGAAATGATGACTAGAAAAATGAGAATTACCTTCAAGGAAAGCGTACTCGAGGTGTTTTGGTAGTTCTTTGAGTTCTAAAGTAGGCGGATCTTCAATAGAAGGTATGGCTCTAGGATATAGATCTCTATCTACTTCTTCGAATGTTTCCTCCGAGTTGCTTTCTTCTTCTTTTTCATCCTTTTGGCAAACAACTCGATCCTCTGAATTGATGGCATGTGCCTTCTCTTCAATCAATTATGTGGCGCATGCTTCTTTTTCAATTGTTTTTCTTAGATGACAGCTCACTATTGATTCACACATATCCAGGAAGTATGCGAAATCATCGTTGTACTGTGGAAGTTTCATAGATTTGCCTATGTCGAAGGTTGTCTCTTCATCCTCTACCCTGGGAGTGAGTTTTTCAGTGCAAACGTCTATGAGTGCTCTAACAGTATCTAAGAATGGTCTTCCTAGATAAGGGGTACAGAATATTCTTCATCCACATCTAGAATAACGAAGTCGAATGGAAAGACGAATTTGTCGATTTTTAATAACATGTTTTCAACTATGACTCTTGGTTATATCACTGATCTATCGGCTAACTGAATGCTCATACCGGTTGGAGTAGGTTCTCCAAGTCCTAGATTAGAGAAAACCGTATAAGGAATTAGGTTGATGCTAGCTCCAAGGTCAGCTAAGGCATTGCTGACAAACAAGTTTACAATCTAACATGGTATAGTGAAACTTCCTGAGTTAGTCATCTTCTTGGGAAGCTTGTTTTAAGAATGGCGGATCATTCTTCATTGAGTATCACGTGTGATAGCTCTTCTAGCTTCCTTTAGTTGGATAGAACTTCCTTTAAAAACTTTGCATATTTTGGCATTGGAGAAACAGTTTCTATGAATGGAAGGTTAATATGCAATTGCTTAGATAGTTCTAGGAATTTTCCATATTGTGCCTCCGTCTTTTCCTGCTTCAGTCGGGTTGGATAAGGAATTGGTGGAACATATGGTTTCCCAGGCTCTTTTACAATTTAGGAGTGGTTGGAACATGTTGATTGTAGGGTGTGTGAAGAACCTCAGTCATACCATTAGATTGGACAGGTGTGACTTGTGAATTGGTTGTAGCATTTCTGCCACTTTTTAGGGTTATGGCATTGGCTTGAGCGTTGGGGTTGGTAATTGTGTTACTAGAGAGTCCTATAGGCGGTCTCTCAGAAAGTGATTGGACTAACTGGCCTACTTGGTTTTGATTTTTTGCAAAGAATTCTCCGGGTATCTAAGCTCCACTTCGTTCTTCATGAATCGGTCTTCGGTCAATTATTTTGAAGTGTCAGTACTTGCTATGAATTGCGTCAGCAGAGTCTCCACTTTAGATCCACCATTCGGTTGTTAGCTGGCACCTGCACTTTGGTTTCGGTATGGAGGCCTAGGTTGAGAGGGTTGGTTTAGATTAAAATATCTTTTATCAAAGCCAGGTGGAGCTTGATTGTTGCCTCCATCCCTCCGGCTGAAGTTAGGATGATTTCTCCAACTAGGGTTCTAAGTGTTTCCATACATGTTATTTTGTCGGCTTATGAAATCACAATCTTGGATGGTCATACTTTGGCAATATTTGACCTTGTGATATCGAATGCCTCATTTCGGTTTAGAGATCTCCACCAGCGACCAGGTCGATTTCTTGTTTGTTTTGATTAGTTTGAGCGTCGAAGAAAGTTTGTAATTGTAGCCATTTTTTCAATCCATGGTGTGGACATTGTCAAAGAAGGCTCTTGTATCTCTCCCATGTTGTGTGCAGTACTCGTCGCCATCCGTCCGGAATCGGTGATACTGGTGCGATACCTGGCCGTTTTGTCGGGTGGAAAGTATTTTAAAAGGAATTGCTCTACCATCTGATCCCATTTGGTTACAGCACCTGAAGGTAAATATTCAAGCCATTCCAAGGCATGGCCTCGGGGTGAAAATGGGAAGAGTTTATCTCTAGCTTGATCTTCAGAGCAATTTTGAATTTTGAAAGTTCCACAAATTCGAAGGAATCCGCAAATGTAAGATAAAGGATCTTTATCTGAAGACCATGAATTTGGACATAGCTTTCAATCATATGAATGGTGCTAGATTTGATTTTAAAGTTTAAAAGAATTTCGGGGGGTGCAAAGCTATTGCCATAGCCGTTAAGTGTCGGCTTGCCAAATTGGCTAATGTTTAGCTTGTTGTTTAGTTCCGCAATCATAGACTCCTCTTGGTTTTCCTCGGTTGTTGCATCTCCTTTGGGTTCATCCTTAACTCCTTTGGTTGCTTTTCATGCCCGAGTGCGTGTTCTTCGGTGAAAGTGGCATTCGGGTTCAGAAATGAGTTCAGGAGTAAATGTAGAGGACATACACTAACTAGGAAAGTGAAAAGATCTAATGGCCTAACTAAAACTAAGCTAAGGTAAGCAACTTATCAACTAGAAAGATAAAAAATGAAACTAAATATATAGAAGATAAAAAAATCATTTTTGTTCTTTTTTTTTTTTTTTTTGAAAAGTTTATAAATATATACACTATAAACAACGGTTAAATAATTCTTGGACTGTTTGTAAAAATTCATCGTGTGTCCCCGAAAACGACGCCAAAAACTTGATGCGTGTGTAGATGTAGTATGAAAAGTTTGTTAAGTTTTTAAAAGGTCGTTCACACAATGTCTAGTTTTAAATTTATAAAAATGATTATTATCTTAACTAAACCACACACACATATGCAAATGTACCTATCATATATGTAGTAAAGTATAGGTAAGAACCAAGTATCGATCCATCGACACACTTGTTTGATTTTCACTACTAAATCGTTGTATTTATTTTAACATATTTAAACATCATAGTAGTTTCGAGTTGATAAATAAGATTAAAAAGAAATTTAAAAGCATAAACTAAAGGTAATATGTTTGTGTTTTTATATTTTAATAGAGATGAGCAAGGATAAAAGTGTATCATCTTGGTTAAAACTCCTCTTAACTTGGTTTAATAATTAATTGGTAAACATGTGATATGAGCTTGCTATGGTAATTAAATTTTAGAATAACACCTTATTTCTAAGTCATGTTATTCCAGGATAATTAAGAAAAGAAGTATGCATAACTTCATGACCTCCACTAAAATATCGTTTTATGTAAGCAAGTGGTTTATAATAAGTATTTATAAAATAACTTACTATAAAGATGAGACAATCCCTTAAATTACTAATTGAATTGTCCTTGATATTTTAGTGAAAATAATATTTGTATTATACTTAAAATACAAATTAAGATTAGTTATGTTGTAAAGAATTAACCTTGAATTATCAAGTATTAACCCACACAATCTTTGAACAATTATAGAACTCATGTAATAACCACCCAAGAGTTGTTTACTATAGGTTACGTTGCATACTCACTCGACAAGTAATTAACCGATTTTAGTGGATGAATGTCAGCAATCCATTTTCACAACATTGTCAATCATTCCCATTTTAAGACGATCAATTACTTCTTAATATTCCATTTGGTTCATGTCAATATTAGGATTTATGTTTTTTTCTCAACCAAGCCCTTACAAGAATGTTAGTTCCCAGGCTTATCATCAAGCTCGGTACTTGGTGTCTCTTTTAAGGTTATCCAAGGCCTCACAAGACTAGTGATTTCTCGGCTTATCGTTAAGCTCGACCCTTGGGGTATCTTTTAATAGTAATCTAACATCCCTCATCAAGTGATAACTGCAACATAACCTTTACTTATTAAAAATCGATCACATGTTTAACCAATATTATTAAACTTCAATTAAGAATCATTAGAAATCAAGATGATACTATGAATGTTTAGCCAACAGCAAGCATAATGTTATACATCAAAGTAAGAGATACAAACATGATCAAATTAGAACAATCTAACCAATTTGGATGACTAATAGTTGATGCTAACGACTTCTTCCACAAGCTTAACCTCCACAATCTTCAAGGGTTGGATGGATGGGATAATTTCATTATTAATGGTGGTGGAAATGAGTGGGTAGAGTGTATTAAGTGCTTCTCCAATTCCATTGAATGTGGAAGATGAGCATTCAATTTATAGACTGATCGGGGATCTAAAACATGGTCGTGTTTAGCAAAACATGGCCATGGTGGCTTTTTGTCATGTTGTAATAAATGATCATTGTCAGATCGTACAATAGAGGTGAACACGGCCGTGGTGACTTGGCAATGGCCGTGGTAACTTTCAGAAGAGTCCAAATTTGTCTTTTTCTCCTGTACTTTTAACATGGGGTGTGTTTTGGTTAACATGACCATGTTTAGCTTCAGAATCTTCTATTTTGTCTTCTACTCTTGTACTTTTAACATGGGGTGTGTTTTGGTTAACATAGCCATGTTATAACTTCCTGAATTTTTGTCTTTTCTTCGTATGTTCTTGGCATAGACATGCCTTGATTCACCATGTGGTGTGTTGAGTTGGTTTTCCCTGTTTTCTCCATTTTTCTTCGTATATCAGCTCGTTTTATTTTTTAGGGCTTTATTTACCTATAGATAAAAATTATAAACAATAGTGGTTATATATTCTAATATAATTGTCGATATTACGCTTATTTAAAGATATTTTGGTGCTGAAAAGCTGTGTAAATTATTATACATCATATACCCTATAGCCTTATGAATAAGACTATTATAGAAGCTTACAAGGTTTTAAATCATTCGACTTCATAGTTAAGTTTTATATATCAAAATTGTGAAACTATATAAAAGGATATTTATAATTGTTAAGAGAAAAAACTTGTGTAACATGAATGTTAACTATAAAAGAAGTAACCTATATACATATTTAAGGTTTTTATCTATAACTTCATATGTTGGGTTATTTCAACATAACCCTTCAACCCTGAATAGACCAGTTGAATTAACCAAAGCATTGGCTTTTCATCGGACCCAAAATAGGTCAAATCACCGATTGTTAGAATGGAGTGATTGATGTAACTGATTTAATTTTATTATTTTTAGTGAGAGTGTACCTCTGATCCCTTTTTGGCACCTTCTAGTTAGGTCTAATTTCTTTCAATACATATAGTTTGTTTGTTGCCAATAAAATGGTTTGTGTACGAGTAGATTAATTTTGAGAGATTTTAGGTTTAACTAGTACGCCCGGTTTAAAGGTGAGACCAAAGGGAACATAGAAAGAAGGAGGCGGATCTTGATGTATCCGGTGAGGAAAACTGGAAGTTGAGCAATAGGAGGTGGATGACTATAAAGGTGGCAACTTTCGATCCAAACACGACATGGAAATAAATAGGTTTGGGTTGGATTATCAAACCAATTTAAAAAATATCTCATGTTCGTGTTGACATGTTTAAATAGTCGGTTCATGTTGACTTGTTTAATTTATGTAGCTAAACACACTGACCCACTAATTTGTTTATGACCCATTTAACCCATTTTATATCAACCCACCAACTCAAATAACACATTACAACTTGATTATCATAGGCCAATACATTTAGATAAATGAGTTAAACATGTCGTGTGTAGTTTACACGATTTTAAATGTGTACGAATTAAAGTTGATGTGTTTTACATGAATGAAAATATAAGTCATGATTAGGGTCGTCCCTTTTAAACCCAAACCTGATTACCGAACATGGGTCGAATAGACTCGACCCGATAAACTAGTAGATCTGTTTAACCCAACCCCACAAACTATCAAACCCGAACCTGACGTCTCTTAATTGTTTTTTTTTGTAATTTGACGAGTTTTTGGTAGTTCTGGTTAACCCAACGTAGTTCAAAAATCAGTTCTTGATTTCTCCTAGGTAACTAAGATTGTGGTTTTGTTTTAATTTATTTGCAAATATGATCCTTGTAACACCCCGGCTTTAAGCGGAATACGCCCAAGTGCAACGTACATATCACTCATAAGCGCGTAACACTATTAATAGTGACAATATATTTATTTTATTTGATAATTTCATAAGTAGACAAATAGTTCGATAAATAGACAAACAACATTACATAAAATGAAACAAATATTCTTCATTGAAATAATCCTAAGGTATAACTAGTTTTCTTGTCCCGGCCATATCATCCTGCAATGCGTTTAAAATAATATATTTTGTCAACAACACATGTAGGTGAGTTTTCATAAGTTTTTTCGTATATAAATACATATAAAATGTGCGATTCAATGATCGTCATGCAATAAATATTCAAACATAATGTAAATGAAATCAATAGTGTCTTCCTCCCGTTCAATCAGCCGAAGCCATAGAAGTCGGGGAAATGAGAACCACCTAACATAAACAACCAAAGTCGTAACGTTAGACGGCGCATGTACGTCCCATCGAACCCTCCAACTATGTGTATACGTTTGTGTAACTTCCACCATAAAAGCAGTAAACATGTTGCACATTGTAACATTTCGGTTTCTTTTCGATTTTTACTTTGTAACCGTTACCAGACCCATTTACGGGTTCGGATTCGTTCTTAAATAATATCCGCACTTATCGAGTTTAATTTGATTATTATTAATTATATTATAACTATATGGTTCAACCAACCCTCCTAAACCCGACCCATATTCACCCGAGATCAATCAATCAATCAAATTGGCTGTCCAAATCCGTTTGTAATCAATCTATGATTTTGGAATTTGTTTAGTTTGTTAGGCGCGGCCTCACCAACGGAATTATTACGTTAATTACACCTAAATTGACTCGTTTTTCCTTTTTAAACCTAACCGACACTCTTTGACAGCAATGACCATTGATATAATTGCAATTAATTTCATAGATACCTTCCTTATGAGCTGACCGACAATACCCCTATATTTAATTGAATTCACTTGACCTGTAAATTGCTCATTCAGTTCGTCATCTGGTCGGCCCTGTTCTCGCTCATTCTCCCTCTTCTGTTAATCATCTAAGGTAATTATATACATGTTTTGAATCGCGACTACATGGGAATCATTAACCCTAAACTTGTTTTATTCACTTGTTAACGCTTGGGTTAATTGAAATCCTAGGGTTCTTGGGTAAAAGGGGGCTGAACCCGTCCCTGTTTATCTTTAATCAAACAGACTTTTTGCTTGAATGTCTCTTATGATCTCCTGGGTAAACACAAATGTTTGGGAGCGGAGGTCGCGGGTTCGACCCTCCCTGCTTCCGTTTTGTTCTGTTTTTTTTTTTAAATCTTTATATTAATTAACATGCTAATTATATTAATGATAATGATGATTAAACAAAGTTATTTTATTAAGAACCAACGTTTTAATACTTGTTAATTCATATTTTCATATATATATATATATATATGTAACATCCCGAAATTTTCAAAATAATATTAATTGTATTACTTAATAATAGAGGGAAAGTTTACTCTGGTTATCGGGAAATAAATAAATAGAGTAGGAGTTGGTATGGGTCGGGCTAGTGTTGGGTAATGGATATGGGTTATGGACTTGGTTATGAAAGAAGAAAGGAGAGTCCATGGGCTTAAGCCCATGATCCCTAAATATAAATACCATTAATCACCATTTAATCCTCATTCTCACATATTCCATACACCACCAAAACACACAACACCATCTTATAACCTGAACCAAGATCTGAAGGCGAAAACCCGAGCTTGTTGGTGCTGGAACGTCGTGACGGACCAAAACAACATCAAGGCTTAACCGGGTTCGTAGTTCGACTTGTTCAAGGTACGTTTATAGTTAGAAATCGTTCGTATAGGTTCGGTTTGATTTGGGAAATCATAGATCTGTGTTAGTTTGTTATAAACGAACCTAAAACAACAAATATTACTAGAATTGATTAGCATTTTATAGGTTAATTGTTAACCTAAAAGAACCCGTAACCTATTTGCCTAAATCGCACCCCTTAAACATCGATGTTATGCCGATTTGATGGTTGGGGTTTGTAGGCGCTGGTCAGACGATTACATGGATACCTAAATCGAGTTATTTGGTTAAGAAACGAAGATGATTAAGGACGAACAGTAGCTGCAGCCGACAACTTCGCCTGCAAGCTAAGTTCGCCTGATGAACTTCGCCTGCAAGCTAAGTTCGCCTGATGACAACTTCGCCTAAAAGCTAAGTTCGCCTGATGACAACTTCGCCTAAAAGCTAAGTTCGCCTGATGACAACTTCGCCTAAAAGCTAAGTTCGCCTAAGGGTTAACTTCGCCTAAAGCTAAGTTCGCCTAAGGGTTAACTTCGCCTAAAGCTAAGTTCGCCTAAGGTTTAACTTCGCCTAAAGCTAAGTTCGCCTAAGGTTTAACTTCGCCTAAAGCTAAGTTCGCCTAAGGTTTAACTTCGCCTAAAGCTAAGTTCGCCTCAGGTTTAACTTCGCCTAAAGTCGGGTTCGATTAGAAAATAAATTATAAACGATAAGTAAAAGTAAGCTAATACTAAGCTGCCAGATTAGATCAGGCGAGTATTGATACGTGTAACTTATACAGTCAGCCGAGCTCAGTTAATGAATGGATTTACAACTATCGGAGGAAGAGGCAGAGTTCAGGTGAGTTTCTAGCCCCATTTCCTTGTTATGTTTTCGGGGCTGTGTGCATACTCGATGTGAAGTGTGAATACACTTACCTTAAGTGGTAAGTGTATGCTATAGATGTTATACGAGGTAGCTATTATATAATACTTGTTGGTGCGTGAACGATCTTCGGATATTGCACGCATCGCCTAGGACTGTGATTGCCAAGTGGTTATTAGTGTGTATGTATGCTATGATGTGACTTGCTTATTATGTAAATGATATGAAGCATGTTGTAGATAAATAGAGGTAGAGCGTGTTAGAAGTGGCAAGGGTGTAGTAAGAGTGATAGTGGCATGACGATAGTACGTGGTAGGGTAAGCCTATACGTGACTACGTCATTAAAGTGGCAAAGTGGCAAAGTGGCATAACGTTAAACGTTATTAAAGTGGCAAAGTGGCAAAGTGGCATAACGTTATACGTTATTAAAGTGGCAAAGTGGCATAACGTTATACGTTATTAAAGTGGCAAAGTGGTAAGGTGGTAGGTGTAAATAAGAGGCTAAGTGGTAAGGTAAGCAAGTTAGATAGTGGACTCCGTGTCTTCGGATACGTATATGATGCATGTAGTGGTTGTATGATAAGTTGCTTGATTAACTAGAACTCACTCAGCGTAGCTGACTCTTAGTATGCACGCAGGTGATCAGACCAAAGAACTAGCATGAGGATGGCACATGGCATGGATTGAACGGCTCGCATCTTAAGATGGAAGAAAAGATGTTTTAAATATAATGACTTGTTTTATAGTATCAGATAAGAGATTGAATGTTTTGTAACGAATGCTTCAAGTAAACGTTTCCGCGAAAGTTTTAATTAACTCTGATTGCAAGAACTGTGTTTATGAGTAAATCCGATGTTAAAGTAGGGCTACCGGGTTCGGGGCCTTACAAGTTGGTATCAGAGCATAAGTTCGAGAGATTTAAGCATCCTACATGCTTAGACTCGAACAGAGAATGGGATTTAAAATGAGAAAGAAAGAAGATGCCAGTTCAAGATAGCCATGTGTCACTCAAGCAAGCTCAGTAAAGGTAAAGTGTATGGTAAATGGTGTATGTTAATGTTGGCTTATTTGCTAAATGAAGAATGAGTGCAGGTTAGGGATAGGATTAATTGATCTTAACTGATTAACTGTTTAAGAGTATAAACAAGTACAAGTGAAATCATGAAGGGAAGTATGTAGAACCTGAGGAGTAACGCAAATAGTTAATTACACTTGATCAACGTCATTAACTACTTACCTTACGAATCACGTGCTAAATAATTCCTAGAGTGATAACATTTGTGTTTCCTTAGAGATAAGATAGATGACTGTTACAAAAGTGGCGGACATGAGAAGAATCTGAGGCAGAGCGATATACGAAAATAACATGACTCCAACTGCAAAAAAAGTGATGAAGAAGTCACGCTTGGAGCTTGTAGTCAGATATGCTAAGAGAGTTGCCAAATTGTCATAAAAGCATCAAAGGAAGCCCTTGGAATGACGAGACGAGACTTGAGACATCGAGAGCCTCATGGACAAGCTACCTTAAATAGCTAAAACACATGACCACCATTCGATGGCTACAAACCAGGAGTAAGAGGGATAACCAAGAAAGCAAAGGCGATTCAATAAAGTGTGTAAATATAAGAAGTTTTCCTTTTATAGGGAATAAGTCATGTTTCGGGGACGAAACCTCTTTAAGGAGGGAAGACTTGTAACATCCCGAAATTTCCAAAATAATATTAATTGTATTACTTAATAATAGAGGGAAAGTTTACTCAGGTTATCGGGAAATAAATAAATAGAGTAGGAGTTGGTATGGGTCGGGCTAGTGTTGGGTAATGGATATGGGTTATGGACTTGGGTTATGAAAGAAGGAAGGAGAGTCCATGGGCTTAAGCCCATGATCCTTAAATATAAATACCATTAATCACCATTTAATCCTCATTCTCACATATTCCATACACCACCAAAACACACAACACCATCTTATAACCCGAACCAAGATCCGAAGGCGAAAACCCGAGCTTGTTGGTGCTGGAACGTCGTGACGGACCAAAACAACATCAAGGCTTAACCGGGTTCGTAGTTCGACTCGTTCAAGTCAGCCGAGCTCAGTTAAAGAAGGGATTTACAACTATCGGAGGAAGAGGCAGAGTTCAGGTGAGTTTCTAGCCCCATTTTCTTGTTATGTTTTCGGGGCTGTGTGCATACTCGATGTGAAGTGTGAATACACTTACCTTAAGTGGTAAGTGTATGCTATAGATGTTATACGAGGTAGCTATTATATAATACTTGTTGGTGCGTGAACGATCTTCGGATATTGCACGCATCGCCTAGGACTGTGATTGCCAAGTGGTTATTAGTGTGTATGTATGCTATGATGTGACTTGCTTATTATGTAAATGATATGAAGCATGTTGTAGATAAGTAGAGGTAGAGCGTGTTAGAAGTGGCAAGGGTGTAGTAAGAGTGATAGTGGCATGACGATAGTACGTGGTAGGTAAGCCTATACGTGACTACGTCATTAAAGTGGCAAAGTGGCATAACGTTAAACGTTATTAAAGTGGCAAAGTGGCAAAATGGCATAACGTTATACGTTATTAAAGTGGCAAAGTGGCATAATGTTATACGTTATTAAAGTGGCAAAGTGGTAAGGTGGTAGGTGTAAATAAGAGGCTAAGTGGTAAGGTAAGCAGGTTAGATAGTGGACTACGTGTCTTCGGATGCGTATATGATGCATGTAGTGGTTGTATGATAAGTTGCTTGATTAACTAGAACTCACTCAGCGTAGCTGACTTTTAGTATGCACGCAGGTGATCAGACCAAAGAACTAGCATGAGGATGGCACATGGCATTGATTGAACGGCTGGCATCTTAAGATGGAAGAAAAGATGTTTTAAATATAATGACTTGTTTTATAGTATCAGAGAAGAGATTGAATGTTTTGTAACGAATGCTTCAAGTAAATGTTTCCGCGAAAGTTTTAATTAACTCTGATTGCAAGAACTGTGTTTATGAGTAAATCCGACGTTAAAGTAGGGCTACCGGGTTCGGGGCCTTACAATATATATCTTTTTCTAAGACTCGTTTTCATACATATATATATATATATATATATATATATATATATATATATATATATATATATATAAAGATACTTAAAACTAACGCTTAATAAATACGTATATATATATCAAGTAGTTTTAGTTATAAAACTAAAAATAACATTTTATTAAGTATACTTTCATAAATCAAAATAATAGTTTAATAATAAATCTTTATAAATAGAATATTAATATTTCTTTATTATTTATCTTGTTAGATCTTGTACTTAACGAGACCGTTTACCCTCGTTTCCTCATAGGCTCTAACGGCGTGTAATTCCTTCTCTCGTTCTCATTATCTTAATCATCCTCGTCCATCTTTGAGGTGAGTACCACATTCCCCCTTTTTACTCGTTTTATCACTTTTGGGGACATATGCGTAACTCATTATATTTTCACACTTTATCTATACACAAAACTGCAATTGTTGTCTTATGTGTTAACTAATCTCATGCCATACTTGCTATATGTTTATGTGCTCAATGTGAACTGCATTCGGAGAGGTCTAGCATAATCTCAGAAAATAGTATGATCATACGCTAGTCGATTTAGCTTTGTGCTTTTCGACATCTCATTTTATTTGCTCATTGGTTGATTTGTTAATCTCATTTGACTCGTTGCAGCTACGTATTTTATTATATATGTAAACTGAACTGGTGTGTTGCTCACTCAACTTCGTGTTGACAAACTATATTATTTTAACGCATATGCAGGTTACCGGTTGATGTGAAGTGTGGACTTAGAAGAATTGTTGAAGGACTTAATGCTATAAGAGTTTATTTGAGACTTTAAATTTTCATTTGAATTATTTGATGTTTTGTTTTACTTTGAATTTCTTTTTGTAACGAATTATGGTGTTATTTGAATTAAATAAATAGATATTTTAATTTTAATAATTGCGTGATAGTAACCTTACGAGCTGTGACAATCAGTCCACGCCCCGGCAATTCCGCCGTTGGTTGGGGTGTGACAGATTGGTATCATAGGCGAAGGTTTAAGATAGGTCGTTAGATATTGCCTTAGACACATGCTTAGGAGCCCTATACGTGCTTATCTGCTTACCTTACATGTTCTATTTGATTGTTAATGCTTTCCCGTAGTTGATAAGTCTTCTTATTATATTATTGTCATTCACACATGCACTGCTCCGAGGCTATGCCTCAAAACTTTAAATTTTTATTTAAATTTAAAATCAATATTAGATTGCTTTTTAATTGCGGGAAATTCCTTAAGAATTCCCACATGTTGTTTTCACTCGTTCTCCTTAGGGCTAGGTTATATGGCATGTCCCTATCATAAAAAAATGGGAGAGAAACTGTGAGTTGGGCATTGGCAAAACGGTTCCGAGAACCAAAGGTAAGACGCTAATCCTTACCTGGGTGATAACCTGACCACAGTACTCAACCCTATGGACCCGAGCGAGACCCATGAATGCCATATGACCGACACCCTAAGCTGTCAACCGTAATCACACTAGTGGTTGCACTCCCATATACATATTTTAAAACGAATTCACGGTGATTTCCTGGCTTAAATTCGGTAACCTTCCGATTATGGTTTTTATGTTATTTCAAGTGGTTAGTCGGGAATCCCGACTATCCATCTGTTAACAAGTTTCGTATTTTGTCGGATACTCCGACTACCCATATTTTATTTCAATAGTTCGTTATTTAGTTTGGTTGGTCAAAGACGCTCATCGGGCCGAAAAACTATATTGCATCGATAATTCGTTAATTAGTTGGGACAACCAAATTACCAAGTAACGCTCATGCTGTCCAACTCACATGTGTTTTCGTTAATTATTGTTAGGCCATTCAAATTGCCATGGAAAGCTCATGGGAGGCCAACGTCCCGAGATGCATTTCGTTATATTTTTGTGAAACTAACCTAACAGAAACTTAATGTTTTCAACTAACTTTGTTTTTCCCCATAAATATTTACACATATGATCCCCCAACTCATAAATCTTTACTCTTATTTTCCGTAGAATGTCGTCACTCAGAAATCACCGTCGCCATCAACGTTCATCTGGCTCGCGCGACCGCCGCCTGGCTGCTAGAATCACGAAAGAGTTTGCTGCTGCTATGCCTGAAATTGTCGCCCAAATCCAAAGCCTCAATTCTAATGGTTCAGCCACTTCAGCCACACCCAACAACTATGATTTTCGTAACTTCTTAGCCACCAAACCTCCGTCCTTCCGTGGGGAGGAAAATGCTACCACCTTGCTCCAATGGTTTGAAAAAATGGAGAACAAATTTATCCACTGTGAATGTCCGGATGTCAAACGGACAAAATTTGCTTCAAGCTGCTTTATGGATCGAGCTGTTGTATGGTGGAATACCGTAAGAAACGACCAGGGGTCGGATTTGGCCGTGGCTATGCCTTGGGAGGAACTGAAGGAGGCGATGAAAAAGGAATTTTGCCCATAACATGAATTGCAGAAGTTGGAAGCGGAGTTTTGGGATCTTAAGCAAATCGGTGGAGATAACTCCACTTATTCTAGCTGATTTCGCGAATTAAGCCGTATTGTGCCGCATCTGGTAACTCCCGAGACCCGCGAAATTCAGAAATACATTCGCGGTTTCCCACTCGCTTTCCGTGATGCCGTAATGAGTCGTAACCCATCAACCATAGGTGAGGCAATGGACCTAGGCGCCTCCCTCACTGATAGTCACGTTAGGGATGGAGCCTTGTCCCACAAAGATTCCAAGCCCACACCCGACAAGACAAAAACCAACTCCTCTACCGATGCCAAAGCTGAGGCCAAACCATCCAACAACAACAACCGCTTCAACAAGAACCACCAAAAACGTAAGCCCAACTACCAAAATTACTCCGTCAACAAATCCAACAACCAAGCCCCAAATGACCCTAATGCCCCAAACAAGAAAGCTTACTTTGGCCCACATCCCCTTTGTGCCAGATGTAACCGCCATCACCCGGTTCAATCTCGTTGTCGGTTGTGCACTCGATGCAACCGTTACGACCACCTTGCCGATTCTTGTCATGCACCCTCTGGTTCTCAAGTTGTCCAAACCCGGTCTACACCCCCTACTGCTAGACCTGCTGCTAACCCTGCACAGCCCGGTGTTCCCAATACCCGAGCTTGCTACCACTGCGGAGACCCTAATCATTCCGTAATGCCTGCCCATTACTCACCCATGCTAACCAAGCCCATGTCATGCCTGCACCTCCTTATGTTACCCATCCACCACAAGCCCAAGTATACCATGCACCATACTACACTGCTCAAGCCTACCAAGTGCAAACCTACCAACCTCAAGCCTATACACCCCAAACCCATGCACCTTCTGTGCCTCAGCTCATCGCTCCTCCATCGGCATCAACTCAAGCTCCCGCTATTCAAGCTCCTCCTTTGAACCAGGTTGCTGAAACCCCTCAAGGGTCCAATGGCCGTGCATTTATGATGAATGTGAATCAAGCTCAGAGTTCTAGCGATGTGGTGAATGGTACATTTCTCATTGATAATCATCATGCTTCGGTTTTGTTTGATACGGGTGCCGATAAGAGTTTCATATCTTTGGATTTTTCGTATATTGTTGATAAGCCTCGGGATAAGTTGTCTAGACCTTTTTCCGTAGAAGTAGATGACGGAAATTCTATTATGATTGACTCGGTAGTCAGGGATTGCGTCGTAGTCCTTAACAAAGTCGAGTTTTTAATTGACCTCATTTCGATGCAAATGGGTAGTTTCGATGTAATCGTAGGGATGGATTGGTTAACTCTTAATCGTGCGGAAGTTGTTTGTTTCGAAAAGTTCATTTGCATACCTCTCAAAAATGGTCGTATTCTTAAGGTTTTCGGTGATACTCCAACATCCAAGATTTATCTCATGTCGTGCTTTCAAGCTCAACGTTATTTGCGCAAGAAATGTGTCGCCTTCCTAGCACTCGTGGTAGAGAAAGAGCGAGAAGAGAAGAAATTATCCGATATCCCGATTATTTGCGATTTTCCTGACGTTTTTCCCGATGATGTCACTGGTCTTCCTACGGTTCGTTAAGTCGAATTCCGAATTGATCTCATACCCGGAGCTAACCCCGTAGCTAAAGCCCCTTACCATCTTACACCCTCCGAGATGCAAAAACTCTTGAGCCAACTCCAAGAACTTTCAAACAAGGGTTTCATTCGCCCGAGTTCTTCTTCGTGGGGCGCACCTGTGCTATTTGTCAAGAAGAAAGATGGTTCATTCCGCATGTGCATTGACTACCGTGAAATCAACAAGCTTATCGTAAAGAATCGTTATCCGCTCCATCGAATCGATGATCTTTTCGATCAACTTCAAGGAGCCGCATGATTCTCGAAGATCGATCTCCGTTCGAGTTATCATCAACTCCGAGTTAGTGATGATGACATTCCCAAGACCGCCTTTTGTACTCGTTATGGTTATTACGAGTTCTGTGTTATGCCTTTTGGGTTGACAAACGCACCCGCGGTGTTTATGGACCTCATGAACCGTGTTTGTAAACCTTATCTTGACAAGTTCGTTATTGTTTTCATCGATGATATCTTAATCTATTCAAAATCCGAGAGCGACCACAAGAATCATCTCCATACCATTCTTGATCTGCTTCGAAAGGAGCAATTGTATGCCAAGTTTTATAAGTGCGAGTTTTGGTTGAAAGAAGTTCAGTTTTTGGGCCACATTGTTAACGAAAAGGGTATTCATGTCGATCCTGCAAAGATCGAAGCTGTTAAGAATTGGAAGCCGCCTATGACTCCCACCGAAGTGCGTTCTTTTCTTGGTTTGGCGGGTTATTACCGTCGTTTCATTCATAACTTTTCCAAGATCACATTGCCCCTCACCGCTTTAACACACAAAGGTGAAACCTTTGTGTGGGGGTCAAAGCAAGAAGAAGCCTTTGAAACTCTTAACGACATGCTTTGGAAATGCTCCTATTCTTGCTCTTCCGGAAGGAAATGAAGATTTTATTGTTTTCTGTGATGCTTCTAACCAAGGTATTGGTTGCGTTCTTATGCAACGAGGCAAGGTTATCGCTTACGCTTTGAGACAACTCAAGGTTCACGAGAAAAATTATACGACGCATGATCTCGAACTTGGTGATGTCGTATTTGCCTTGAAGATTTGGAGACATTACCTATATGGTACGAAGTGTGTGGTGTTTACCGATCACAAGAGTCTCCAACACATTTTTAACCAAAAAGAACTCAATATGAGACAACGTCGATGGGCCGAGTTGCTTAGCGACTATGATTGTGAAATTCGCTATCATCCTGGAAAAGCGAATGTCGTGGCCGACGCTCTCAGTCGTAAGAAGCCATTCAAATCAATACTTCTTACTTGTGTTCTTGTTCAAAATGATCTTGAAAAGCGTGTTCTCGATGCTCAACACGAATCCGTCACCGAAGGCAATATGTATGACGAGATGTCGTGTGGTGCCGAAACCCAACTTGAAACTAAACCCAATGGTCTGCTTTACTTTCTGAACCGATTATGGATCCCTAATCGTGATGATCTTCGCACATTTATTATGGACGAAGCTCACAAGTCACGATATTCCATACATCCCGGTGCGGATAAGATGTACGCCGACCTTCATTATGTCTATTGGTGGCCTGGTATGAAGAAAGATATCGCTTTGTATGTTTCTAAATGCCTCACTTGTTCCAAAGTGAAAGCCGAGCCTCATCAACCTTTTGGTTTGCTTGAGCAACCTCCCATCCCCGAGTGGAAATGGGAAGGTATTGCTATGGACTTTATCACAAAGCTTCCTTCTACCCGCAAGCAACATGATAGTATTTGGGTAATTGTTGATCGTCTGACCAAGTCTGCTCATTTCATCCCCATCAAAGAGACTTATTCTGTTGATCAGTTGGCGCGTATCTACGTTGAGAAAATTGTTTGTCATCATGGAACTCTGTTATCCATTATATCTGATCGCGATGGTCGTTTTACTTCTCGTTTTTGGAAGTCACTTCAATCCGCTTTGGGTACTCGATTGGATCTTAGTACTGCTTATCACCCGCAATCTGACGGTCAATCCGAGCGAACGATTCAAACCTTAGAGGATATGCTCCGTTCTTGTGTCCTCGATTTTGGAGGAAATTAAGATATTCATCTACCACTTATCGAGTTCTCTTATAATAATAGTTTTCACTCTAGTATTGGTATGGCACCTTTTAAAGCGCTCTATGGTCGTAAATGTCGATCTCCGATCTGTTGGAACGAAGTTGGTGAATCTCAAATCACTGGTCCTGAACTAGTCCAAGAAACGACTGATCGTATTGCTCAAATCCGTCAAAATCTCCTTGCTGCTCGTAGTCGTCAGAAGAGTTATGCCGATAAGAGGCGTAAACCCCTTGAGTTCAGTGTTGGCGATTTTGTTTTACTCAAAGCTTACCCTTGGAAGGGAGTTGTTCGTTTTGGAAAGAAGGGAAAACTAGCTCCTCGTTTAGTTGGTCCTTTTGAGATTATTGATAGAGTTGGTCCTGTTGCGTATCGTCTCAAACTTCCTGTTGAACTCTCTAATATTCACCCGGTGTTTCATGTTTCTAACCTCAAGAAGTGTCTTGCCGAGGGTAATCTCCACATCCCTCTCTATGAAGTTAGTCTTGATGAGACTCTGCATTTTGTTGAGCAACCCGTTGAGATTATGGATCATATGTATAAAGTTACTAAGCGAAGCCGCATTCCTTTGGTTAAAGTTCGTTGGAATTCCAAGCAAGGCGCCGAGTTTACGTGGGAGCGTGAGGACCAGATGAAACTCAAATATCCTCATCTTTTCGTTGTTGCGGATTCTCTAATTTCGGGACGAAATTACCAAAAGTAGGGGATACCGTGACATTTCGGTTTCTTTTCGATTTTTACTTTGTAACCGCTACCCGACCCATTTACGGGTTCGGGTTCGTTCTTTAATAATATCCCCACTTATCGAGTTTAATTTGATTATTATTAATTATATTATAACTATATGGTTCAACCAACCCTCCTAAACCCGACCCATATTCACCCGAGATCAATCAATCAATCAAATTGACTGTCCAAATCCGTTTGTAATCAATCTATGATTTTGGAATTTGTTTATGTTTGTTAGGCGCGGCCTCACCAACGGAATTATTACGTTAATTACACCTAAATTGACTCGTTTTTCCTTTTTAGACCTAACTGACACTCTTTGACAGCAATGACCGCGTAAACATTGATATAATTGCAATTAATTTCATAGATACCTTCCTTATGAGCTAACCGACAATAAATCTATATTTAATTGAATTCACTTGACCTGTAAATTTCTCATTCAGTTCGTCATCTGGTCGGCCCTGTTCTCGCTCATTCTCCCTCTTCTGTTAATCATCTAAGGTAATTATATACATGTTTTGAATCGCGATTACATGGGAATCATTAACCCTAAACTTGTTTTAATCAGTTGTTAATGCTTTGGGTTAATTGAAATCCTAGGGTTCTTGGGTAAAAGGGGGCGGAACCCGTCCCTGTTTATGTTTAATCAAACAGACTTTTTGCTTGAATGTCTCTTATGGTCTACTGGGAAAACACAAATGTTTGGGAGCGGAAGGTCGCGGGTTCGACCCTCCCTGCTTCCATTTTGTTCTGTTTTTTTTTAAATCTTTATATTAATTAACATGCTAATTATATTAATGATAATGATGATTAAACAAAGTTATTTTATTAAGAACCAACCTTTTAATACTTGTTAATTCATATTTTCATATATATATATATATATATATCTTTTTCTAAGCCTCGTTTTCATACATATATATATATATATATATATATAAAGATACTTAAAATAACGCTTAATAAATACGTATATATATATCAAGTAGTTTTAGTTATAAAACTAAAAATAACATTTTATTAAGTATACTTTCATAAATCAAAATAATAGTTTAATAATAAATCCTTATAAATAGAATATGAATATTTCTTTATTATTTATCAAGTTAGATCTTGTACTTAACGAGACCGTTTACCCTCGTTTCCTCATAGGCTCTAACGTTCGCGTGTAATTCCTTCTCTCATTCTCATTATCTTAACCATCCTCGTCCATCTTTGAGGTGAGTACCACATTCCCCCTTTTTACTCGTTTTATCACTTTTAGGGACATATGCGTAACTCATTATATTTTCACACTTTATCTATACACAAAACTGCAATTGTTGTCTTATGTGTTAACTAATCTCATGCCATACTTGCTATATGTTTATGTGCTCAATGTGAACTGCATTCGGAGAGGTCTAGCATAATCTCAGAAAATAGTATGATCATACGCTAGTCAATTTAGCTTTGTGCTTTTCGACATCTCATTTTATTTGCTCATTGGTTGATTTGTTAATCTCATTTGACTCGTTGCAGCTACGTATTTTATTATATATGTAAACTGAACTGGTGTGTTGCTCACTCAACTTCGTGTTGACAAACTATATTATTTTAACGCATATGCAGGTTACCGTTTGATGTGAAGTGTGGACTTAGAAGAATTGTTTAAGGACTTAATGCTAGAAGAGTTTATTTAAGACTTTAAATTTTCATTTGAATTATTTGATGTTTTGTTTTACTTTGAATTTCTTTTTGTAACGAATTATGGTGTTATTTGAATTAAATAAATAGATATTTGAATTTTAATAATTGCGTGATAGTAAACTTACGAGCTGTGATAATTTGTCCATGCCCCGGCATTTCTGCCATAGGTTGGGGTGTGACACACATAATTCACGTATAATCATAAACAAGGTGCAAGAATAATATTAACATAAACGAGATATGTGAATCGGTTTGTAAACAAGTGCATAACTAACGAGAAATAAAATTGTGACATGCTACATCCCAAAATATTAAAAGTGTTAAAAAGGGGTTTATATAAACTCACTTGTTAAATAAGCGAGAATGAGTAAATAAGCAAAGATGTCCTTAAGCGAGTGAACCGACAGGATTCAGTTCAACAAACGACCCTAGATAGATAAATAACTATGATCAAAATAAGGTTTAGGAAAGATAAGAAATAGATTGTCGACATGTTCGGTTTATAATCTTTAAACGAAAAGTTTGTTAAAAATATATTTTTATTCCATTTTTATAAGTTAAGTGAAAGATGTTAGTTATTCGATTTTTAATCAATTTAATTTAGTTTTAGAAAAAGAATAAAGGTTATAATCATTATTAATTAATTTTAATGAGTTGGGGTTCGTTTCCGAACCAAATATTATTTAATGAAACAAGTTTAACGTGTAGTTCATGTATTTGGTCGGACATGAACTCGGTTTTGATTTAGTTTTGTGCCTAACATTATTTAGAAAAGATGAAGTAGCTTGATAAAAAAATGTTTGTTCTTGATTATTAGTTTGTAATTATAAAATTAACTTATAAACATAAAATTCATAAACTGAACATAAGCGAGCCGATTACAAAGAATGATATGTCTCCATGAATGTCGTTTGTGTTGTCATCATGGAAACAATCATTATGCGTAACGACAAGAATTAAACATTACCCGGGGGTTAAATTACAAAAGAAAAAGAAAATAATAATTATTAGGCAGTTGACTTTTGAAAGTCAAACTTGAGACTTGAGAAAATATGACAAGCTTGGATGAGTTTGAGTGTAAATTGGTTGTGTGAAGTAATTGTAGAGAGTGAGTGAGCTTTATATAGGCTCAAAATCGTAAATAAAAATGTCAAAGAGAGTTAATTTGATGGCTAGTCAAGAGGCTAGTCATAAGGCTTGAAATCATGGATTTTGATTAACTAATCCATTATCATGACCAATTAAATGTCTTTGACTCAATTGATGAAAGAAAGATGATATAATACTTATGATTAAATTTGTAACATCACAAATAATAAAACAACATTATAAATATAAGCCACATTTTGAACATAAATACAAAAACAATTCACCATTCTATTAATAAATGAGGATAAGAAAGGTATTAAATTTTTAAAATGGGCTGGGTTTCGGTTTTTAAAATGACGAATGTCACAGCATTTACAACTTTTATAAATTTCGTCCCATTAAATTAAAACTACTTAAAAAACAACTACTACAAGTTTTAACAAGTATTATATATATAAAAAATAAAATAAATATATAAATAAATAACACTGATCTTTGAATGACCTGAAAAATGCCACAAATGGGATTTATGGCAAGGGCACTTAATATATGATGTACCAGTGGCGTATCTACGATGCCCTTATCACACTGCATTTTCCACGTTTATCAAAATCATTCCAAGTTTCGAGTTATTCCACTTAAGCGTACTTATTATATTTTTCATTCGAGGACTTTGATAATCATGTGTCGATCCGTAATTACCCTTATCGTCGGATGATCTACATAATTTGTCCCATTGTGTGGGTTTAAAATAATAAATAAATTCTTATATGAAAACTTGGAAATCAAGAACAATGAACTATAAAGATCAAAACTAACAAAAATATATAAACAAACCAAACCCATGAGGTCAAGGATAACGCGAAAATATTAGGTAAAAATAAATAAATGAAACTATTGAAGTTTAAATAAAATAATGTTATTAGGTTTAAAACAAAATAAATGAAACTATTGAAGTTAAAATAAAATGAGCGAAACTCTAGAGTAACACAAAATTAGTGAATGAAAACATTAAGGTTATGAACATCACAATAAATAAATAGAAAGTTGGGGGGGTCAAGAATAGCTAGGTGATTTGAGCTAAAAAAATATAACCAAGTAAGTCGATAAAGCGTTGGGTTCAAAAAAAATATTAAAATAGATAAACAAAACTTTGATGACAAAATAACAAAATAGGTCACTTTCTTGAAGTCAATAATGACACGCAAAACAAATGAAAATTTTATATAAAATAAAATATCAACGTGAATAAAGGGAACATTGGGATTAAGAATAGCAAGTAGATAGTTGAAACTTCGAGAATGCAAATGAAAAGGTAAAACATTGGACCCAAAATAGGTTAAACGTTGAGATCTAGAGTAACAAGATGATTCGATAAAATATTAAGCGGAAAAAGAACTAAACAAAGAACCAAAAAATTCATGAGAAGTAAATATAAAAATCAAAATGAACACATGACTTCTACTAGATAGTTATAATCATAGTCCTGGTTATAAATAAACGAATCTGTTTACAGGTAACCGATTATAGATAGCCAAAGGTAAGAATACGGTTTCTATTAGATAACTATGTATACAAACATGTTCATAGTCCCAATTTTCACTAAATGATTACGTCTATGAGAAATCGATCATAAACCGCGAGATTGAGATAACAAAAGTAAACCAATTCTACAATGCGACTAAGAATTATAATTGATGCATGTGTTTGTGCGTTTCATGCTTGAGAGTAAACATGAACGAAAATAAGTCAACAATCAATAAATAACCAAACACAAATATAAATTTCGTAAACAACATTCGAAGAAATTAGATAGGTAAATATATATATATATATATATATATATATATATATATAGGGTAGGGTTATAATAAGAAATAGAGTGTATCTAAGAAGTGTAAGAAGTAATTTGGTGCGCTAGATATGTTGATATGACGGTAGATATGAAAGTGTGTTTATTGTGTGGTGTGTTTTATTAGATCTAATGGTGAAAACACACTTCCTACACTTTTTAGAAAAAAACTACTTTTTATTATAACTTTGCTATATGTATGTATGTATGTATGTATGTATGTATGTATATACAAGAATAAGAAGGAAAGAAAAAGAAACAAAATGCAGCTTCGATGTTTGTCTTCTTGAAGGTAGGTGGGTCTGATGTGTGAAGGCTAAGGTAGGGGGCAGTGCCATGATTTCTTAACCGAAACTCATTAGCGCTAACAAATATGGGAAAATGATTTTTGAGAGATTTATTTTAGTTCGTGAAAATCGGTTGCAAAAACGTGATGCTTTTGTAACTCATGGTAATTTTTTTATTATTTTATCTTTATGATTACAAAAAGTCCTTGGTTAGTGCTAAAAATTTCAATACTTTGTCAAAATTTTTAACGTAAAATAAAGATTTTGGACGGTGTCCTAGAAAATTGAGGATTGCCAGATAAAATGACTTTTTTTTAAGAAAAATAGCCTCAAAAGGTTTAAGACTTGTTTGAAACAAAATATTTTATTTTTTTTATTTTAAGGATTTCATTTAACATTGGAATAATAATAATAATAATAATAATAATAATAATAATAATAATAATAAAACATTTGATTTGACTTAAAGTATTTTTTGAAGAAAATCAACTTGATTAAATACTTATTAATTAATTATTTTAAAATAACAATGATTCGAAATTATAAGTGTAAGGTATTCATAAAAAAATGAATGCGGAAAAGCATGCATGGTTTAAAAAAAACAAAATAGGTATGTTTGACGAATATGAATGGACTAAGTATTGGTGTGAGGCTACGAGTAAGCTTCAAGTGGTCAGGGAATGCGGTTTAAGGTATTGCATGGCGGAAGTAAGTTAGACATTCATGAGTATAGCGGATGTGTTTGGGTCACTACAATGGTAGCAGGTTCGCAATGTGAGCATAAGGTTTGGTAAATAGTTGAGTAATAGGTCGTGGAAGATTGAGTGATGACGTATACACAAGCTATACAGAGGTAGGGCTTTTTTGGTTGGGTTGGCTATGAGTATCTTGGGTTTGTGTTGGGTTCTGTAGTAGTTAGGGCATAGATTTAGTGTTTGCGCTTGTTGTTGTGGTTGGTGTCGATGAGTTTTGGTGTATTTGGGTCATCATGGTCGAAGGCCAATTTCTTGAAAAGCTAGGTTATCACTTTGTGGATTGAGTTTCGAGAGCGACGTCGAGGAAAACGAGAAGGCATGCTGCGAAGCAGAAAGGATTCATGTGACATATGGCGTAAATATGAATTTCGTATTGACAACCAAAAGAAACACTACATGAACATTCTTGAAACTAGAATCAATCATAAATAGATAAATAAATATCGCAAGAAAGAAAATTTGAAATCGAAATTGAAATGTCTATTGCCCACCATGGGTTTTCGCATTTCAGTAAGAATTTCAATAATAATCAAATGAAAATTATATCTAATTTGGAATCAGAATATCCATGAACCACCATGGATTTTCTTATCCCAATGCAAACTTAAAATAAACAGTGAAATCGAATTGCAACCCTTTAGCAACTTGTTACTTAACCCAAAAATCGCATGGGCATATGTTTGGGATTGAGTTTGGAAAATGCTTATTGGTGTTTTTAAAAAACCAAAAAGTTTAAATGTGTTTGGCAATTAAAAAAACTTTCTTATTTTAGTTTTTTGAAAGAGTTTAAAAACAGTTTTTCAAAAGCCCCAAATCCTAACTTTTCAAAATGACTTTTTGAAAAAGTACATAAGGCAACAAGCATTTTTCAAACTCAATCCCAAACATGCCCTGAAAGAGCGTGTATGGATTGAGTTTGGAAAATGTTTATTAACTTATTGATTCCCCAAATCTAGAATGGTTTGAATATAAGGTTGCATTTCTACCATTTAGGGTGTGTTTGGGATTCCTTATTTCAGTTGAAAAGGCCTTTTTGTGATAAGTTGAAAAAGACTTATGACTTTTTAAGAAGGAGTTTCCAAAAAAGTGTTTGGATTAACTTAAAAGCCAATAAGTTAATAAGTTGTTTTTTAAAAAGTGTTTGGTTTAGCTTATTATGTAAGTGTCACACCCTCAAAATCCACTAACGGAGTTTTACCGTCAGAGGGTGTGAACTAACAGGATCAGAATCATTAGTTATAATCAAACATCATATATAAAGTTTTCAAACCACAAAACATTTAAGTTTAAATAAGTGCGGAAGCGTAAATCATAAACCAAGTGTTGCGTCACGCAGGACGACTTAAAAACCCAATTAATAAAAGTTTAAAACAAGTTTTTCGAAACAATGATATTCAATGAATGCATGCTCCTATACCGCGCGCCCGCCTCGGCTACCTGAGAATAACATACTAAAAGTGTCAACACAGGATTGGTGAGTTCACAGGTTTATATAAATAAAGTGTTTGCGTTTACGTTTTGCGTTTGCGTTTGCATTTGCGTTACCAGATAATGTTATGTTAATATATCAATAGGTAGCTAGCCTATAAAACAAGTATTACTAAGTGTTCGACACCGAAGCTGACTGTTTATCAATTGCCTTGCCACCATGTCTACCACGACCATGGAAAATGTGTTAGCCAAGATTACACCCACTCGACCTGCCGTCGAGTTTAGAGTTGGGTGGGGTTTGTCAAACCCAGTAGTACTACTCAACAGTGACTCGCTATTATACAAATACTAAACGGTTCGATGTTATGAAGGACTTTAGTTGGTTCGTTTGCCACTTAGCCTTACAAGTGATATATAACTAATAACAAAATCTAAAGCGTTTTGGAGTATGTTATCTCCCCCAAGTAAAAAGCGTTTAAAAGAGTAAAAGGGGAACGTGAAACTCACTGTTTGCGAAGAATTCAAAAACAAGTCAACCGAGAGATGCGCGCCACAGAAAATCCTCATTGGCGCTCTAAAACAAGAATTAGATTTTCTAAGTATTGGAACTATTATTGAGTCTCTAGACTCGGCACATAATACCTATGCATGAGATACGTTTCGTGTTTCGTTTGTGAATTACGTGTGACTCGACAAGCACATTGGTGACACATTACATGTGTAGACAACTACATAAGTATCAAGTACTAACATTGTACATTACTAGTAATTATTCCCACAGGGGCAATTTAGTCAAAAACATAGCAAATATCGATCAACCAACACGTTTCATGTATTTTTACATAGTTCAGCAGCTAGTTTTATCAAGACAGAATTCTACTTGGAAAGATTACTCAATTCAACAGATCATAACATAGTAATTAATTTACTAAAAATCGTTACAGAAGCACACATGAGTTAGGTTTCTAGAAATATTTTTATTGTATTTTTATTCCACATAGTTTTCTCACAAAGACCAAAACATTACAGTAAACTCACAGCAGTCAAAATCATTCGCAACAGAATGATATTTGTTATTACCGTTAAATGGTGAATTCAATTAATGCAAGACCAATTGGGTTAGATTCTTAACTCAATATTTTAACTTCCAGAAGTGGAACTAACCCATTTGGTCTTGTAGTTTATGAGATATGATAATTTCAAAACAGCCTAACAGTAGACCTCACAATTCAGACTTGCACTTCAGTTTTGTAAAATAATAAAAGTTAACTTTTAAACGTCCAAAAATTTCAAATTTGGACTCTTTAGAAACTAGACTCAATATAGTACACTGTAGTGTTAATAATTTCGACCAATTACCACATTAACATTCAGTTACAGTCGTGTAAACATAAACTTAACAATCTGTCCAGTACCAGTTTACATCAAAACTCAACATAACAACAATCTATGAATCATAATCCATGCATACAACACTCTAGACACAAGACTAACCAGCCATGCATATCAATTTCACATTACACACATAGTTAGGGTTTTTCTTTAAAGTTTAAAATCAAAGAACAAGTGATTAACAAGCAAAAATAACACAACTAGTTATCAATTTCATTAGCAATTCATCATCAAACATACAATCAAACCCTAACTCATCTTAATCACCACTTACAAGAATCTAGGGTTTTGATTAACCCATTCAATATTAAAATTAAACAACTAGAATGCATAGAGTAGTTGTTAATACCTTCCTAGCACCTTAATTCTTCAACCAAAAGCTTGAAAAATCCTTGTATGTGTGTGTGTATGTTTACGGCAGCCAAGAAGAGAGGGGGGGGGGGGGGGATCGGGTTTGGGAGGGGGAAAGGGAGTGTAGGGTTTTGTTATTAATTAATAATAATTATGTTACACAATGGCCCCTCTACTTCTATTTATTAAATTTCTAGCATAAAATAGACTTTTGCATCTTGAGTTAATGTTCTACATATATCAAATAACACATAAACCTAACACATAATTATCAAAAACTTATTGTTTTGATGTTTGTCGTTTGTTCACCAATGGTTTGAGTCGACTTGTGTGCGTTTCGGTGCAATCCCGAAAGACTACATGTGTAGTGATTGTCAAGCGTCATTTAAAACCCTAGTTTAAATGTAATGAGATGTGCGTTATAGATCAAGTGATCTTAAGTTTGAATTGACGGAGTTTGGATTAACGGAGTTAATCTGAAATTGACGAGCGTCATAGTAAGGGTGTAATGGTTAAAGAGAGATGGGTGGAATGAAAGGGTGGAATGGAAATTCCAAACCTATAAGTTGATAAGTTATCAAATCTCAACTTATTGAAACCCATTTTTTAGCCTTGTTGATAAGGAGAAAAGTAAAAGTTCACATGTGTTCTCAAACACTTTATAAACATAAAAATGACTTATTAAACATTCATAAGGAGAAATCCGAAACACAACCTTAAAACCCGAAAAACTTAAACCCGAAACCCGATAGAAACTACCAATAGAACACAAGACACCTAACCAATGATTCATTATTGAGAGTAGAGTAGGTAATCTCGGAAACTCCGTTGGCAGAGCATGTCCACCAATTTCCAATCCATCCCACTCATCGGTAATTTCATACAGAGTGATCGATGATCTTATCGGTTTGATTTGATTTTATTATCATGTGGCAGATATTAGTCCTTTGGTAGCCAAGTGTGATGATCCAAATGCAATGGATGACGAAGATGTTGCACAAGTTGTTACACTTCTAGATAGGGCTTGTAGAGATGCTGGATTCTTCTATGTGGTAATAACAAATTCCTTTCACTCTTCATCTTTTAACAGTTACATATTATTTCAATCATTCAACAGAAAGGCCATGGTATTCCTGATTCTCTTATCAAAGATTTTAGAGATATAACACACTACTTCTTTCATCTACCTTACGAGGAGAAACTCAAGATCAAATTATCTAGTCATACTGGATACAGGTTCCTTTCTATCCAATTCTTTAACTAACTTCTTTACTTTATGGAAGTTGTTTCAAATTATAATCATTACAGGGGATACCAGCAAATTGGTGAGAATATAACTAAAGGTGTACCTGATAGACACGAAGCTATTGATGTAAGTTACCATTATATTGCTGCTTCACATTTTTCATTATTTATTATAGGCATGCTTCGTTTGTGTTCATTTATTTAATAAATGAACAAGCAAGCATGAACTCATATATGCTTCGCTCGTTATTTCAACTTTTTAGGCCCATTACAATTTAGTCTAGCTTTAGTAACTTCCTAGGCACAACACATTGCTGTTTATATTTACTTTTAGCTCAGTCATGTTCGTTTGTCTATGCTCAGTTATGCTCGTTCATGAACCATTCGTATGTACTGTTAACGAACTAATGAACGAAAATAAATGAACACAAACACCTTCATTTTCTTAACGAACAGTACAAGAACAAGGAAAATTTGTTCTTTTAATTGTTCGTGTTCATTTACAGGCCCAGTTCTTCGCATAAATTTGCAATTCATGGACTTCTTTCCACTAGATTGATGTAGTGGATTTTGTTTACTAGAATTCTTATAATTACTTTTATAATAGTGTTACAGAGAATTGAAGAAGGGGATGCATGGAGATCTTGGCGACCCATTAGTAGGCACCAACAAATGGTACATGAAATTTTTAACTACCATATTCATATCACAATTTGGGATTGTTATTTTTTACAAAAGTAGGTTCTTGAGTTTTAGTATATTCATTTAAGCCTATAAATATGTTAGGCTTATCGGAAATGTGATATTTTGTACTAGGCCAACGGACCCACCTAACTTTAAGAAAGTTATGGAGGAATATCTTTTCCTCTGCACAGGTATATTATTATAACTGTTATTAGTGTATATAGGGTTAGGATCTCTTCTGAACTCCAAAAATTTTAAGAACTCCAAGAACTCTTAACCACCAAGCATTTTACTCATTTGTTTATATATTTAATACTAGTTGAAGGTAGTTTTGTCATTTATTGGGTATGTTTGTCAATGAGCTTTTAGGAGCTTCTAGCTTCAAGCTAAGCTCCTACTCAATTAAAAGCCTTGTTTGGTTCAAGGAGCTTGAAGCTTTTAGGTTCGGAGAAAAAGCTTAAAGCATAAAGCTTCTACTAGTAGCATTTAAAAAGAGCTACAAGCTTTTAGCATTTTAATTTACTTAAATAACCTTCCAAAATAAATATATTACGCCCTGCTTGCGGTGCGCGCATATAATGTATATATGTGTGAACCCTCGGGTGGGCAAAAGTAAAATTGCACTAATTTTGACGTTATTTTACTAATCTCGTGAAAATAACGTTAAAAGTGGTGGAAGGTTAATCAGGCATCATGTGGTGGCGTTGATAGCCGAAAGACAAGGGCACATGCACCGATCAGCCGGTGTCCCGATGATTGAGTGCTATGTGCCTTATGTCCAAGGCTTGATGCAAAACTACTATCGAGCCGGGGGTCTCACCGGAAGCAGCCTCTCTATCCCTATGGGATAGAGGTAAGGCTGTCTACATCTTACCATCCTCAGACCCTACCATAGCATTGCTATTGGTGGGATATACTGAGTACGATGATGATGATGATGACTATTATTGTTTTTAGTTATGCTCATTTTAGTAATTTTATACATTTTATTAAAAGCTACAGCTACTCTGCCAAACATCTAAATATATCTAAAAGCTACAGCTAACAGCTTCCAGCCACTAGCTTCCAGCCACCAGCTAGCAGCTACCGGCTAGTTTTGCCAAACATACCCATTGTGTAATTTTGTGATTAAATATACTGAATCATAAGTTTATATATGTGTGACCAATTTAAATATATGTAATCATAAAACTACATATACTAAATGACAAAATTACCCTCATATAATTGTAAATATATAATATAAATAAATAAAATGATTGATAACGGTTCTTAAAATATTTGGATGTTTTGAAATGATCCTGGAATCGTTGATCACTGATTTCCGATTATTAACAAAGTTATCAAGAAAAATCATGCGTGGGATTGCTCTGGCACTCGGTGGCGCGGCAGATGAATTTGAAGGAAAAATAGCCGGAGACCCATTTTGGGTGTTGCGTATAATCGGGTATCCTGGTGTCGAGGGCTCGCCAAATAATGATATTGGATGGTAATTCTGTTAGTGATAGTGAAATCAGACAGTTTTGTTTTCTTTTCATTTTTTGGCCTCGGAGTGTCCGTGTGATTTACCCATGTTGCAAGGATGGTCCTCAACTTTGTACATCTATGGTCCCGAATAGTTAGAGTGTAACAAGTAAGGTCTTTCAAAATGATGGGCATTAGTTTTTTCAATTGAGTGAGTAATGACTAAAATACCCTTGCTACTTAAAGACCTTAAAAATAATGAAAGAGTTGAATTAAAATGTGGGGCCCACCTATAATTGAACTCTTTTATTATTTATAAGATCTTTTAGTAGTGTGGGTATTTTAGTCGTTCTACACTCACTTAACTGAAAACTAACGCTCATCTATTTCAAGGACCTTACACGTCACGCTTTCAAATTATTCGGAACCATAGATGTAATTTCACAAAGTTGAGGAACGTACTTGCAATATGCGACTGGGTACCACATGGATCATCCGTGTAATTAACTCTCGTGTTTGTTGTTATGTTATCATTGCTTGTGCAAATAAATCCAGTGGGGCCCACACAGATTATGGTAAGTCTGTTAAATTCTTATTTGGGATTCTTTGGGTTAGAGTGTTGATTTATGTGTCATGTTGCAGGTTTATTGACATTGGTTAATCAAGATGATGACAAAACTGCACTTCAGGTATTTGTTTTCTAAAAATGTAATACTAAAAAATAAATAAACTATTATTTGGGCTTATTATTGTTATGCTTAAAAACGCCAATTTGTGAAGGTGAGAAACCTCTCGGGCGAGTGGATATCAGCAGTTCCAATCCCTGGAACATTTGTCTGCAATATTGGTGATATGCTGAAGGTACACCCCCTCCCCAACACCTACTGAGTCCCATTTTTATGTACTAAACTTGTTGATTAATTGTAGATTCTAACAAATGGTGTATATGAATCGACACTGCATCGGGTGATTAACAACTCTCCAAAATTTAGGGTTTGTGTGGCTTACTTCTATGAGGTTGGTTTTTCTTTATTTGTTATTGTATTACTATGTTAATCCTCACTCGCGTATTTTGAAAATATTGTGAGCAGACAAACTTTGATGCGGTTATAAGTCCTTTGGATATGTGCATAAAGAAGAGTGGTGGAAATAAGAAACTTCAGACGGCTGTTTATGGAGAGCATCTAGTTAGTAAAGTTACAACTAACTTTGCATATTGATGCTATGTGTGTGTGTGTGTTCATTTGAAAACCATTAATTAGTTAGGAACCATGTGTTTCATACTTTCATGATCAAAAGCTAAAATGTGGTTTTGGTAGTTTATGATTATTGGTGGTTCTTATTTGAACTTATTGAATCGATTTTATATTAGCTATAAGTTGTCGGTTATCTATGCTTGCACGATCTAAATTATTTTGTTTATGAATAATGAAATAAGTTATGACCGGTTTGAGGGCTAGGCGTCTGCTTTCATATTTTTGGGGGTGTTTGGTATTGTGTTCTGAAAGAGATTATATGAAATGGGAACGTAAGTTTAATTCGCGGGTTGTAAAAGATGGTGTTTGCAGGCCAAGTGGCTGTAAAGATGTACAACTTGAACCGAAGAGGAACAGACAAACCTAGGCGAGTCCAATCCCTTGGCTAGGATATTTGCAAGCCGAAATCATCTAATCTAATCTAACTATTGTGACATTCGTCAATTTCGGGTCTCGTTTTATTTACATTTTTTGTAATCATTTTGTAACATGTCAATTTTTCGCGTTTTATTTTAATAAATTATACATAGTAGTTGTGGTTAAGCGTGTAAACCCGAACCGTCAAACTATCAAACCATTGTTAATATGACCATAGCGTGTGCGAGGTTTGTCAAATTCCCTTAGTTTTAGTTTTTAAGTTTGGTTAAATAAACTTTAGAGGACTAAAGTGTGATTTATCTTAAAGCTATTCAAGTTTGAACCATTTACAACTAAATACCAAATATGAAGGGCCAAAGGGTAACATTTATAAACTACCTATATAAACAAACAAATCTTATACCTAAACCAATATTATCCAGCCGCCACTTCCCTCTTTTGCCGTTTTCCAGTGACCGGAATTTGTATCCGGCGACCTCCGGCCACCCTACTCCCACCCGATCTCCGGCCAAACCTTCTCTCCCACTCTGGTCCATAACCCGACGCAACCACCCCCCTCCCTGGCCGTTTTTCCGGCGAGCCCGAACTTCCGGTGACCTTCGGCGGACCACCGACGCACGCCACCACTAGCCCCGCAACTCTCCTTCCCTCATTCGCGTTCCGACAGCCTGCCCCCTCCCTCAGCTTTCTCCCTTACCCTCACTGCCCGTTTTTCCGGCGACCGGAAAGCCGGCCGCCGTGGCTGCTCTCTCTCTCTACTCTTCCGTCTCTCTCCGTCTCTCTCTTCCCTCTTCTCTCATTCTGTTACATTTTCTGGCGGCCGGAAATCAACTCCGACGACCCGCTGTTCTTCATCTCCGACAGCCTACATCTCCGACGACTCGTGAACACCTAATAGCTAAGGTGTTTATCAATTTCAAGTCGGATCTGTTTGTTTACCGTTCGAGCTTCATTTATTTATCTATTTATTTCTCGGTTCATCAATCGAGGTGAGTACTTTCATACCCCTTTTTCCATCTTCCGTTTTGGGGTGACATTTCATACTTATCAAACTAAATGCTTTATTTACTTGAATTTTTAAACCCACAAATGTGATTGTATACTTTACTTAAAAATTGCTCGATTTGGTGTTCTATGCTTACATACTTATATGCTTATGTGTTTACCGCTTTTGGAAGGTTGATTCATAAATCCGTGAACTATTTGGTATTCTCTTATAGCATGGTGCCGTTAATGTATTTTTATTAACGACTTCATGAAATCCGAATCTATTTGATATTCTCTTATAGACGGTGCCGCTAATGTATTCTTATTAGCGACTTCATATTATCCATATTGTTGCTTTTATTTATCGTTTTGTATACAAGTTTTTGTGGCTTTTTATTACTATATACTTATATGCTTAAACTTATGAATTGCTCACCAAACTTTGTGTTGACAAACTTTATTTTATGAAATGTTACAGGTTTGACTATTGTTGACTCGAGTGCTTGACGGAAAACGTTACCAAGACTATTAGGGTATTAGTAAAACGAACAATATGATTGCTATTTGTTTATATGAACGAGATGTGTTGTTATATATTTGTTGGAATAAAATGAGTTTAATAAATATTGTCACTTTAAATAGTGTCTTGTGTATTTGTCCAATCACGTTGCACCCCGGCATGTTCCGCCTTTGGTCGCGGTGTGACAACTATACTAATAAATCTAATCTAATCTAACTATACTAATAAAAGAAAATAATGAGTATGATGTGACAATCCCACATTCATTCTAGGCCTAATCTCTCTTCTCATTTATCCTACATATTCATGGGTTATGGAGCAAAACCATATTGACAAATGGGTTATAATTTCATTTCTAATTCTCTAATTTATCATCTCATTCATCTCAACTAGTCATTGGTCGTGGGCCAAAATAATTTTGGCAAGTGGGTTATAATTTCATTTTCAATTCTCTAATTTCTCAACTTATTTATCCTACATATTCATGGGTCATGAGACAAAACAGTTTTGAGAAATTGGTTATAATTTATCTTTTAATTCTCTAATCTCCCATCTCATTTATCATGGTTATCCACGGGTAATTGGTCAAAACAATTTAGCAAATGTTGTATATAAAAAAAATTAAATTTGTAAATTTGAGATTTTTGACTTATTATTGTTTATACAATATATTTTTTCTTCTTTTTACCTATAATTCTGTTCACTTCTTTTAAATAATGGATTTTTTTATTTTTATTATTTGACAAGTCTTGTGTAATACACGGGTTCAAAAGCTAGTTTCTTGAATAAAGTACAAAGTAATCTTAAAACTGTTTTCTACGTCAATAGAACATTGTGTTAGAAGCAAAATAGGTGGATCCAATGTTGTCACATCACATGATAGGAGGACAAGCCAAAGGAAACTTATGCATCCGACATAATGATAATGAAGATTGGCACTGAGGTGTGAGCCAACACATGTTGTTCAATTGTGTAGTACAGGATCTAGAGGTGTACAAAATCGGGTATTTTTAAAATCTGAAACTGGTTTTTTCACACCGGATAGAAAATGGGACCGGTCCGGTCAGGAACCGTTTTTTCACACCAGATAGAAAATGGGACCGGTTCCGGTCAGGAACCGGGTCGGTTTCGGACCCGACCCGATGGCCTAAAATGGGAACCCAGTGGAACCGGTTCGGGTAGGAACCGGGACTGGGTTTTACGTAAAAACTGGTTCCATCGGTTTTTTTTTTGAATTTTAAACAATATAGCCGTTAGAAACCGGTTCCAACGGCTATATAGCCGTTTTTGACCGTTAGAACCGATTTTTTACTATAAACATGTTAGTAACATACTATATATAGCAAGGTGTTATGTGTATATAGTTAAACCACATTCAAAACTATAAAACACACTCTAAATCACAATTAAGCTTAAACCGACAAAAAATGGCAACTAACGACGACATTGTTCTGGTGATCGAGACAACACGATGCCCCGATGTTTGGGTTCATTACAATTTGTGTCTCATGACTGACTCACAAGAGATGGCTCGGTACAAGTACTGCTCGAAGTTTCTGAAAGCGGGGTCAAACTCCACCTTACGCAAGCATACCAATAAGTATTGTCGTGAGAAAAAAGTTTGGATGCCAAGAAAGTGGAAGCGGGAGAGTCGCCCGACTCTACAACTCAAGCACCTACCGCCGCCGGTAACAACGCTTAATCATTGTAGAACGCCGGATTAAAACGACGGACGTTGTTTTTTAGTTTAAGTTGTTATGTTTAGTATCGTCATGTTTTAATAATGTTTGTAATATTTGTTGTTTATATAATAAAATGTTCGTCTTTATTAAAAAAGTAACAAAAAATTAATCATGACTAATAAGAAATAAACAAAACAAAAGTAGTAGTTATTAAACAAATCAAAACTAAATATTACTTGAACTTTGATAGGGTTACAAATGATTTTACTAAAATAAATAAAAATTACAAGTCTTTTTAGTCTACACCCTCGTCTTTTTCACCACCCGAATTATGGGAAGAAAGTCCGTCCTCCGCCCTCTCATCATGAATAGGACGCTCTATTGGTATTTCGTCTTCGAAGTTTGCCTTGTGTTGTACACGATCCACCGCATCCAAATGGTCCTTTAGGCAAATGAAAACCTCTAGAGACTCGGGAGTTAGTTTTCTTCTTCGCATTGATAATACCCTCCCACTAAGAGAAAAAACTTATTCGGAAGCAACCGGTGAAGCTTGTATGGCAAGCAAATCACGAGCCATGGCGGATAGAATAGGAAATTCGTTTTGTTTTCCTTTCCACCAAGCCAACAAATCAATATTGCGAATTTCGTCGACCGTTGCGCCCTCAACATAGTTTGCTCCACTATATTGACCAAGTTCGCTAGTTGGTGTGTTTCCTATTTGCCTCTTAGATGCCGATTCACGAACCACATTCGTCTAGTTTATAAGTGTGTCCTTGCACGGCCTACTAGTCGTTGTCTGCCTCACAAAAGACAATCTCGCGGTTGGACTATAAATTTGAAAATAATGGTCAGAAAGGTTTTGAAGGTGTTTGTTAAACTTTTCCTTCGCTTCCGTCGACAACTTCAGGTCGATCTCGTGCATTCCCATGTTGTCGTATATTTCCTCGATCAATGTCACAACCCCATTAACATTCCAATAGGGGTTTAAAGCGGCGGCACAAGTAAAGATCGGCGGTATGTTTTCAAAATATTTTAAGAACTTTTCCTTCATTATCGCAACAACATTCTTGAATAGTTTGTTCTTCTCCTCAAACTCTCTAAAAGTAGAAAACATTGTCACACCCCGAACAAAGGCGGCGGAACATGCCGGGGTGTAACGATTGCCCATAAGCGCATGACACTATTTAAAGCGACAATATTTAACAAATTTCATTTCTCAACATCGAAAATGTCACATAACCAAATATTCATAAGTCAAATACAACAAAATATAGCAAATCAAATATTGTTCATTTTTGCTAATATCCTGACGGTATTTGTGACGTTTTCTCCACCGAAACTCCATAATCAACCTAGATGCAAACCTGTAACATTTTATAAAATAAAGTTTGTCAACACAACGGTTGGTGAGAAATTCATAAGTTTGAACAATATGTATGTAGTAAGAAACGCCACAATCTTGTATACAAAACCACAAATAAATAACAAAAAATTGGATAATATGAAGTCGCTAATAAGAATACATTAGCGGCACCGTCTATAAGAGAATACCAAATAGATTCGTATTTCATGAAGTCGTTAATAAGAATACATTAACGGCACCGTGCTATAAGAGAATACCAGATAGCTCACGGATTTATGAATCAACCTTCCAAAAGCGGTAAACACATAAGCATATAATCATGTAAGCATAGAACACTAAATCAAGCATTTATTTAAGTAAAATATACAATAACGTTTGTGGTTTTAAGACTCAAGTATAAAGCATTTGATTTGAATAAATATGAAATGTCACCCCAAAACGAAAGATGGAAAAAGGGGTATGAAAGTACTCACTTTCAAGTAATAAACTTGAAAAGTTGATAATTTGGAGATTTGCCGGAACGACGGGTTTAACGTATGAACCCTAAAATAAAAGAAGCCTGGGATTTAGAAAGGTTGTGTTGGAGATCTTTAAATAAAATAATTGTTGCAAAAAGTAAACAATTTAAAGTTCGAGGGTTAAAATGTAACTATTTAAGAATTTATAATAATAACCCTTTAAAAATGTGAGTTTGCTCAAAACCGGGTTAAAGTATCTAACCTCAATATTTACTTAACCCAAGTTAAGTAATAAGGTGAGAAAAATGCTAAATGCAAGTTCCTATGGGACAAAGATACTAAAACGGGTTTTAACGAGTGTTCGGGTCTTGACAAATGGTCAAACCCAAAGTCAACTTTCCAAAAGATTAATTGTCATGAGATAACTCATTAAAATATAATAACACTTAACCAAGTATGTGGATCTATTGTTTTAGAACTAACAACGTACGTTAAGCGAGTGTTCAGTTTTGTCGGTCCAATTATGTTATGAGACCAAGTTGGATCCAACATTTCCGAGTACTTAAGAAAATGATTAAAATCAGTTTGTAAACTATTTTTAAAGAAATATACAAGTCTTGATAGCTAAAAACACACTTGTGTGTCTTAAGTGAGTAAAAATCGGATCGGTTCAGTTTCCATCTCACAAGAAGTTCATAGATGGATTCCACATACCCATATATCATAGATCTTGTATTATAATGTACAAATGAAAATATTTAAGTTCTACAACTACAAAGTCAACAACAAGTCTTTTTAACATAAGTTCGGTTTGGTTCGGTTTCCATCTGACAATGAGTTCATAGATGGTCTCCACATACCCAATACTTGTAAATGTGACTAACAAACTAAAATGAGCAGAAGTTAGGTATAAATAATATGTATAAATAAGTTATGTGTGTGTATATATATATCAAGAACTCAAAGTCCTCCATGAAGCCTTGCCTTATGACATTCGAAACTTAACCAACCGGAGTCGGTGAAGTAACTAATAAAGGAAAAAAGGGGTGTGTATTATATATATGTTGTACCACCATATTCAAGAGTTAGTAATGTTAGATGAACAAGTTAGAATTAAAGATAAAACTCAGTTTGACTTTTAGAAATCAAACCTTCAAGAACACAACAAAAATAACCTTAAGATCTTTGAATTTGAGAGAGAATTTGGAGTTGTAGCAAAGATTAATGGATGGAAAGGGTGGTGTATATATAGGGTAAGTTGAAATGATCAAGCATAAAGGGTCTTGCATGAAATGGGGTGTTTTGGTCACATGTTTACATTAAAATAACCAAAAAAAACGAGTTGCTGATCTGCAGTCTGGTCGCGCTAGGCTCCCAAGTTCTTGTTGTCTGGTTGCGCTACGCTATGGGTGCAAAATCTGATATTTTCATTTTTCAAAAATGGCATTTTTGGTCCCTGCAGTTCGTTTTAAGTGATTTTTACGCGTTTTAAAGGCCGAAATGAATGTTTTCAAGACCCAACAAGTGTAAAACAATATTGTAACATAAAATCCATCATTTTTATTATATCAAAGGTTTCGGTTTACAAAATGGGTCGGTTTACATCAATAAAGTTTACAAAACAAATACGAATCGAGACCCGAAATTGACGAATGTCACAGTATCTACTACTTTAGGAAAATTTCGTCCCGAAATTAAGATGAAGATGATGATGCAAACAAATGTGGATACTTCTCTTTCATTGCGTCTTATCGTTCCCAAGTAAACTCCGCGCCACACCGTGATTCCCAATGAACTTTTAGTAACCGAATTTGACTACGCTTGGTTTTCTTCTCGTTGCGATCCATAATCTCAACGGGTCGTTCAACCATAAGCATAGACTCATCAACATGAACTTCGTCGAGAGGTATATGGAGATTTCCCTCGGCTAGGCACTTTTTGAGATTCGAAACATGAAATGTCGGATGAACACCGGCAAGTTCTTGCGATAGTTTGAGTCGATACACTACTTTCCCAACACGTTCAAGAATTTTGAAAGGACCAACGAAACTAGGAGCTAGTTTACCCTGTAGGTTCCCAGCCGGATCTACACAGGAGTATCTCGTAACACGAGGGTGTGGAATCCTCACATAATACGATACGAGCGTAAGATATATAATACGTTGAGACGATACACAAACACACGTTACAATACTAATAAACACGTTGTATTGCAACTCTTCAACACGTGATCTCGAATATCACTTAACGTACTGCCCAAAAACTTATTCTAAACAAGCCGAAGTTAGGCATATATAGGCCTCGACAACTTCGCCTAACAGACTAGGCGAAGTTGTCTTAACTTCGCTTGTCCACAAGTTCGCTTACATCAGGCGAACTTGTGTGACACCATATCTAAAACCAAAACAACCAATCTAACATGATTACAGACACATACAAAACACTAGATACTGAACTACTGACATTATGCACCAACAGACTCCCCCTTGGCAGTAGCTTCATATCTCTATCATTATTCACGTGTCTAGTAATCCCCAAAATCTCGTGTCACCCGTCTTCAAGCATGAACGCCCTGTCTAACACAAACAGAGACCACTCTCTGGTACTTCTTGGCTTCATCTTTCCATGCAGGAATATAGAATATCTTCTTATTTTTTAGCACGTGCAAGTCAGCTTGAGACAAGTTTACCAAGTGCATGGGATCATACACTCTCAGAACTTCTTGTTCATCTTCATCTTCCATAACCGCTTCAGCTGTTTGGCTATCAACATACCACCACTTTAGATTCTTTAAAACATCCTTGGGCATTGCCTTCATCGGCACTTCTTCCAAACTCCGAACCGGCTTATATTTCATCACCATCCAAGGTTTGCCATCAGCTCGCATTCCTCTTTCCTTATCTTCAACTAGCTTCCCTTTCTACGGCTTTAACAACTCAAACTTTTTCTCTTTCACACTTTCTTTCCACATAATCTTCCCAATAATTCTGTCCATATTATCATCACTTCTATTAATCAACCCCAATTTAGCCAAATCCTTCACCTCACACTCAGGCAAGGTATTGAGAGATCTCAACATCCTCTTAAAGTACTGAATCCCATCAAAGCGTTTCATCACAAATAACCTCAACTGCTCATCATACAACCAGCATATAATACCCTTCTTCGACTCAGCATACCCTTTGATATTGTAACTCTTTTTGAACATTGTAGGAACCGCTGGCTTCTTTGTCTTTACAAACCACTGAGCGTAGCGTTCTTTCTATCTCGGCTGCTCTTCCCACTCAGACTCATCTGACACATCCATGTCTTGACTCACATTACTTTTGTCAACGTCTGGAATATCATGTTCTACACTGTCATCCACAATCTCTCTCTCTTCAATCTCACTATCAATCACAATCTGTTCTCCTATCTTTTCTATCTCCTCAACAGGTAACACATCATCATCACCCACAACATCATCATCCAACATTTCTTAATCATCCACAACCACAACATCTTCACCACCTGATCCACCTGTTGTACCAGTTGACTCCCCCTGAGATGTGGAAGTCCCAGGAGTTTGTTCAGTTCTTGGCAACTCACCACCTGCATCTTTCGATGCATTGGGATCATTGTCTCTATCATGATTCTTCTTTGTTCTCAACTCGTCGCTCTTGCAGCTCGTCTCCCCCTGAGATGCTAAGAACTGCATTAGAGTATCAAAAAGTTTACCATGTTCAACAAGGAGGGACGATTGGATCTGATTCTCTGCTACAAGGCGCTGGATAGCTTGAGTCTAGATTAGATTGATTCTTGACTGTTCAGCAACGACCCGTTCAAGAGCAGCTATCCTTTCAGAATTTGATAAGGTAGCATCAAAATCAAACCGCATATGAGAAACGTCTTGAGCATAAGGTGGAGGTATTCCCAAACTAGCTGGAGTGTCAGAAACAGACTGAAAAGTAACCGCGGGTGGTATTGTGACAGATAACCCCGCAGTAGCAACCAACTTCGACTCAACAAATCTTACAACAACCTCCGATGGAGTAAGAGTAGGAGGTGGCAAGGAAACTATCTCCGGAGCCGAAAACTGAAACGTGGTTGGTAGAATACCAAATGATGATGATGTTGTCACCACGGGAACACTGGAGGTGATCGGTACTGTTACAGTCATCGAAGCCGGAACCATGGTCATATCAGATAACGAGGGTGGAGAGAAACGAACCACCCTTGAACTTTCACCAGCTCCCGAAACCTCACCAGTTCTGGCCCTCTTTGATCGACGTATCAACTGGTCTAACTCCTCCTCGAAGTCAGATTCACTGTCATCTGAGTCTTTCTTTCTCTTACCATGTATTCTTTCTTGTGTGACCAGAATCTGTCGTGCTTCAGCGATATCGTCAGCGGAGGAGTCAGAGTCGGTTCTCTCAGAATCTGCTACAGACGTAGCTACCATCGAAACATTCACACCAGATGCCTCAGCTTCTGGTGCTTGAACCTCAGCAGCTGGATCAATCTGCTCCATATCAAAGAACCCTTGGCCAACAAAAGCAGCTTCAAGATCTACCTGTTCCTCTGGAGCTGCAACAGGATCAGCAGGCAAAGCCTGCTGTACCAAAGGTGGTGGTTGAGGAACATCAGCCTGTTGCTGTGCCGGGTCCCGAAATTCATCTCCACGAGGAGCAATATAAGCAGGGTTCACCAAATAACCAAACAATGGAGTGTGCCGCGGACGAAGCTCTGGTATGCTACGTGCGCTTGACGACCTACATTGCGCAAAGATCCTCTTACTTACACTCTCAACATAACAGATGGGACGTCGTTGAGGTAGCATAGGTGCTACATGATTCAAAATCATCTGTAAGAATCTGGGGTACATTAAAAATCTTTCACGAGCGACCGCGCGTCTCTGACGATCGATTTCATAAAACACCATCTGACTGAAGCTGTAAGGCTTGTTGTAAGTCAGGGCTGTCATAGAAGACTGCATCGTTGCCCCCATACCGTCAGTACCAGCTTTACGACCCGACATGCACACAATCATCACGTGCATCAGAAAACGCCACTGATCCAGCAAGAATCCCTTTCGCCTTTGAGTGTCACCCAAAGGACCCGAATAGCCCATACGTAAAAATGCACCATCTCTGAATGGAGCTGAAAAATCTGTAGGATCATCTCTAGTTTCAGTCCCGAACTGCAAAGCGACTCTGATCTGATCTGCTGAGAACTGCACCTCCTGATAGTTCACTGTGGCGCGCATAACCAGAGGCTCAACTCTACAGTCATATTCTACCATTCGCTAGAAATCTTCAATATTCGGTAGAGAAATGGGGAGAGTTGTAGTAATAGCATAAAAATACGTGAGTGAACTAGGACGGAGATGATCTTGCGATAATCGTCGATACCACTAGCATCCGGATCCAAAGTAATGTACATGTTGTGACCCGGAAAGAACTGTCGGTTGTTGTCACCACCTTCATCACCACCAGAACCACCAGCTCCTGCTACAACAGCCATATCTGCACAACAAACGGTCTAAGTTAGAACATCGACAAAGCAGATCACAACTTTGCTTGGTACCATAAGCGAAGTTATGATAACATCTTATGTGCAGGCGAAGTTAACCATATGGCGAAGTTGAGTACAACTTCTCCTTAAACATAACTTCGCCTGATAACAAACTAGAACATTTAAATTAAATAAGATTAGCAGCAGGCGAAGTTATGCATAAGGAGAAGTTGAGTATAACTTCGCCTAACCCTAACTTCGCCTGAGAACAACCAGACTAATTAATTAATTAATTAATTATGAGCAGGCGAAGTTATGCCTAGGGCGAAGTTGAGAACAACTTCGCCTAAAGCTAACTTCGCCTGAATCTGAAACGGCGTAAAACAGAGGTCCGATCATGGTTTGTTTGGTGTTTTTGTGATTGAAAACATGAAAAGATGTTACTATGGAGATCTAGACGATTTACTGAGTTACGAACACATTAGAAACAGATTGGTTTATCAATTGTTTAAAAGTTAGCATAAACAATGTCACACATCGAATCACCACGGCCCTTGATTATCACCATTAGTATGAATTACATGTAATACCGAGCCTACACACCTTTAACACGGATTGGAAACAGATAATACGGATTCAAGGATTAAGTACGCCGAGGGTTAGGAGTGTATGTAAGTTCGCTGAGGGTTTGACCAGGTTGACCCTTATATAGGTTTGAAAATGCAAGGGCGAAGTTAACCTTAACTTCGCCCCTGGGACAACTTCGCTGGTCAACAGATTATCATTAACTTCGCTCAAGGTCAACCATGCTCAACTTCGCCTCTTTAAAAGTTCGCCTAAAGTGTACTCGGAAGCAAAGTGTGCTCGGAAAACAAAGTGTACTCAGAAAACAAAGTGTGCTCGGAAGTAAAGTCTACTCGGAAAGCAAAACACTTGTATTTTTCAATTTTTAACTAGCACAAAGTGTACCCGGAAGCACTTTCCTAGCACAAAGTGTACCCGGAAATCAAAACACTTGTGATTTTTCAATTTTCAACTAGCACAAAGTGTGCTCGGAAGTAAAGTCTACTCGGAAAGCAAAACACTTGTATTTTTCAATTTTTAACTAGCACAAAGTGTACCCGGAAGCACTTTCCTAGCACAAAGTGTACCCGGAAATCAAAACACTTGTGATTTTTCAATTTTCAACTAGCACAAAGTGTGCTCGGAAGTAAAGTTTGCTCGGATTACTTAGTGCTCGAAAACAAAGTGTGCTCGGATTACTTAGTGCTTTTTCATTTTCTTTCACATAACACCAAGCATGCTCGGGAGCAAAAGTGTGCTCGGGAGCAAAAGTGTGCTCGGGAGTACTTGTGATTTTTCATTTTCTTTCACTTAACACCAAGCATGCTCGGGAGCAAAAGTGTGCTCGGAAGCAAAAGTGTGCTCGGTAGCAAGGGTGTGCTCGGGAGTACTTGTGATTTTTCATTTTCTTTCACTTAACACCAAGCATGGACAACTTCGCCTCTTTACCTTAACACAAGTTCGCCTAACTTAATTTACAAAACATGACCTTATAAATTTGATCAAAGTGCAACTGTCTTTTAAAATCCTCCGTTAAAGATTTAAACTTTACGATCAAATAACCAAGTGACCAAGTTTTAAACCATAAAACAAAATATGTGTGTGAAAATTGTAGTAAGTAAATAAAAGGGATCAAATTTCAGTCTTGACGAGAACCTGCATGTTTTAGAAAAGATCCGAACAGGAATCATACTAATTAAGTGGCTGTCACATAGATCCATGTTCAGCGGTATTGTGACATAAAGAAACATGTTGTAAGCAGGTATAAAACTTAGTATGGTTTTCATCGCTTCTGTGATACGGATTAGGTTCAATTAAGCTCAATATTTAGATGGACATCACATGAGAGATTGTGATGCCTCCTATCTATTCTCAAAGCGTATTTGGCTTTCCCCAAGTCACCCCGAGTTGACCTTGACCCGTAGTGTCTGATTAAACAGTAAGTACATATTGATCTTTAGAGTCTTCTTCCCGTTCTCTTTCTTGCCTCGGTTGATATTTGAAATAACATAAGCTTCAAAAAGGCTTAACAACATTTTTTTTTCAATACTAAAGATATTAATACAGCTTCAAATAGTAGACGACTGCAAGTCCCGAATCTGGGTCACTGCAGGTACTTGACACACCATCTTCTCGGGAATCAGAACACTCACGGGCTCGTGTATGACAGGGTAATCACTTTTCTGCCTATCATTCGGAAAGATGTATATGGAGACATGCACAACTCAGAATGATTCTCCACATTAAATCGAGGAGATTTAGTTTGTATCACTTCTACTTTTACGCACCATATAAAGCTACCATAACTTACAATGGCTGTTCTAGAGTCTTTTAGGCCTAATAACTTCACCAGTTAAGCACACAGAATTAGTTTTTCTATCACTTTCCATGGTTGGATCAATTTTCTTTTAAACATTGTATTGAAACTTCTTACGAAGTTATAGACTTGAAAAATTATATCATCTCCCTAAAAAAATTTAAATTCTATCGCCCCGATCAAGTCAAAGTCTTCAGGTAAACGGCTATCCTGAAGATCCAATGGATCAGCTGGACCGACCACATACGAGTAAGTGTCCTTCTAACTAAGTATAAACGACAACTTTTCAGCGAAAGAATAAAAACCCATCATAAACCGCCCCGGTCACTTTCAGTTATCTGGTTAATGGCTATCCTCATAATCTACTAGTAGAAGTAAGGACCAAACATATCCGAAGATGTGTCCTTCAAATTGAAGCAACCGACATAATTCTAAGCGATAGTGATGTTTTTTTTTTAAGAAAAACGGAAAACAAGGTTACTCGGGATTGATCATCCCATTAAGTTCAACAAGATTTTGAAAACGGGATCGGTCAAATGCTTTAGTAAAAATATCGGTGAAATTATCCAACGAATCAACCTTTTCTAGCACAATTAATTTCTTCTCAGCACAATCCCATATAAAATGATGACGAATGTTAATATGTTTAGTTTTGCTGTGTTTGACGGGATTGTTAGTTACTGAGATTGCAGCAGTGTTATCAATGCAAATAGGGGTTTGTGTGAAATTCAAACCGTAATCGCGCAATTGCTGTTGTATCCAAAGAACCTGGGAGCAGCAGTTCGATGCTGCCATGTACTCTGCTTCGCAGGTGGAAATGGCTACTGAGGTCTGCGTTTTGCACTGCCACGACACCAATCTTCCTCCCAGAAACTGACATCCACCGGTTGTTGACTTCCCGTTCTGATTGCAACCTCCATAGTCAGAATCTGTGTAAGCTACCAAATCCAGTTCTCCCCCATTCGTGTACCACAACCCCAACTTAGGCTTGCCTTTGAGATACCGCAATATTCTCTTCACTCCCTTCATGTGAGATTTCTTCGGGCTTGCCTGAAAACGAGCACAAAGACAAACTGCAAACATAATATCAGGTCTAGATGCAGTTAAATACATTAAAGAACCTATGATTGCTCGATATTGGGTGGGATCCACGTCTTCATCACTGTCAGAATCAGCACCCAGTTTGTGGTTGATGCAAACTGGAGTATCAAATGTAGTGCTATTGTCCATCTTGAAGCGTTTGAGCACATCATGGACATATTTTGTTTGATGAATAAACATCCCATCTTTCTTCTGATCTACCTGCAATCCCAAAAAGAAAGTTAATTCGCCCATGGCGCTCATTTCAAACCTCTTTTTCATGACTGCTTCAAATTCCTGACACATGGCGACTCTTGATGCAGCAAAAATGATGTCGTCCACATGGACTTGAACAAGTAGAAGATCACCCCCTTTTCTCTTGACAAACAGCGTGCTATCGATCTTTCCTCTTTCGAACCCATTCTCAAGCAAGTAATCAGATAGAGTTGCGTACCAGGCACGAGGAGCATGATGTAGCCCTTATAGAGCTTTACTCGGTTTGTACACATGATGTAACATCCTAAAAATTTTAATGATGAATAAAGGAAGTTATGTTTAGTGATTTCGCGTAATTAATTAATATCGGGTAGGGAGCGGGTCTTGGACGTGGATTAATTGAGATGGGTTAAATGAGAATGGGATTTCAGGGATATAAATACCCCCAAAATCCCAAAATATCTTCATTTTCACCAAACTCCCTAACACCCCAAAACACACACACACACCACACGCATACCGCCGCCGGCCGGCCGAGCCAAGGGAAGAGTCGGGCAGGTCCGAGAGAGAGCGATTAGTGTACTAGCAAGTAAACGAGATCCAAACAAGCCCAAAAAGGTATGATTCTTGATCTTTGAAGTTTAAAGATCCAAGCTTTTTAGTGTATAAGCGACCGAAAATGGTCGGGAAGCGTAGTGGGTGATATTGAACCATAGCAAGGGTGTTAAAATCGCTCAAAATGCTGGAAAGAAACCGAACAGCGGCTGTCTGGGCAACTTCGCCTGCATCTGGGCAACTTCGCCTTCAAAGCGATGAACTTCGCCTGCAAGCTAAGTTCGCCTGATGAACTTCGCCTGCAAGCTAAGTTCGCCTGATGACAACTTCGCCTGAGGCCAAGTTCGCCTAATTGATAACTTCTCTTACGGCCAAGTTCGCCTGATAACAACTTCGCCTAAAGCCAAGTTCGCCTGATGACAACTTCGCCTAAAGCTAAGTTCGCCTAAGGTTTAACTTCGCCTAAAACTAAGTTCGCCTAAGGTTTAACTTCGCCTAAAGCCAAGTTCGATTAGGAAGTAAACTAAAAATCTAATGAAAAATGTGTTAAGACAGTTAATGGAAATACAATTTTTCCAAGCTGACCTGGCAGCTCGACCCCAGCCAGGGGCTCTGCCCCTTGGACCCTGCTAGGGGCTGCCGCCCCTAGACCCCGCTGCCAGGGGCGCTGCCCCCGGACCCCCGTTCGTTGTGGGTCATATAAAGATAGAAATACATTATGAGAAGTGATAGTTAATTGATACGTATACTTGTTATACAGTCAGCTGTGCACAACTGAAGAAAGGAATTACGATTAACGGTGAACGTAACCGTGTTCAGGTGAGTTTCTAGCCCCATTCCTTGTTATGTTTTCGGGGCTGTGTGCATACTTGATGTGTTGTTAATACATTTATCCTAAGTGATAAGTGTATGCCCTATGTGATATATGTGTTATGTAAGAATGATTGCTTGATGGTACGTGAACGATCTTCGGATATTGCACGTACTGTCAGGTTGTAATGCTATGTATAAGGTAAGTATAATATGAATGCTTATGCGTATGAACGTGATTGAGATAATAAAAGAAGGAAATAATGATGTATGGTTGTATGGTTACGAAAAGGGTACCGAGCCCTAATAATACTCGAGGTATGATGTATGGTTGTATGGCTACGAAAAGGGTACCGAGCCCTAAAAATACTCGGGGTATAATGTATGGTAACGAAGAGGGAATCGAACCCTACTAATATTCGAAAACTAGGGACCAGACCCTTATAATATCTGTGATGTTAGGGACCAGACCCTTATAATATCTGTGATGGTAGGGACCAGACCCTTATAATATCTGTGATGTTAGGGAATCGAACCCTTCTAATATTCGAAAACTAGGGACCAGACCCTTATAATATCTTTGAGGTTATAGGGCGAAAGGCTCTTTAAAACGTATGATTATGTATGTAAAGAAAGTATGAAGGTAACAATGAAAGTAAAAGCACTTAAGTGTGTATGAAAGAAAGTTAAGAGGTTAAGTATGAAATGTAAAGAATGTATTGTATGATTATGTGATTAACTAGAACTCACTCAGCGTAGCTGACTTTTAGTATGCACGTAGGTGAGTAGGATGAGACAGCTGGCTTGAGCGGGGACACACGGCAGAAGAATAAGAGCCTGGCATCTGAAGACTTACGATGTTTTAATTTTAATGTTTTAATGTGAAAGACGAAGGATGTTTTGAGACAAGTTATGAAATATTGTAATGTTTTATGAAAGTTTTATATTCCGCGTAAATGTTTTAATTAACTCTGATATTTAGAACTGTGTTTATGAGTAAATCCAACACGAAAGTAGGGTTACCGGTAACGGGGCCTTACACATGATCAGGAAAATCTGGGTCAGGGAAACCCGGAGGCTGTTCAACGTACACCACCTCATCGACTTTACCATTTAAAAAGGCACTTTTCACATCTAATTGGAACACTTTCATTTCTTTGTGTGCAGCAAATGCCAAAAATATTCGAATTGCTTCCAATCTTGCCACAGGAGCAAACACTTCGTTGTAGTCGATTCCTTCTTGCTGATTAAACCCTTTTACTACCAGCCTTGCCTTGTTCCTTATGATTATCCCTTTCTCATCCCTCTTACATTTAAAAACCTACTTTGTACCAATAGCATTTACATTCTCTGGTTTTTCAACTAATTTCCATACTTCCATCTTTTCGAACTGTGCTAACTCTTCTTGCATGGCTTCGACCCACGAACTATCCTTTAGAGCCATTTGATAATTCTTCGGTTCAACCTGGCTGATGAAGCAAGTATACAAGCATTCATTTATGATACCCGTGTCTTTAATGCTTGCGTAAACACATGTGTGTTCATCCAAGCTCCTTCTTGTTTGAACAACGTCAGACAGATTACCTATCACATTCCCCAAAGGGTGATTTTTGTGAATTGCAGTAGTCTGAATCGGACCGACTTCCAGATTGTTTTCTAAATTCGAAGAGAGTTCATCAGTGGGTGATTGATGTTGAGAGTGAAATGGGTTGTAGAATTCTTCTTCAGTAGAGGCAGCAGGAGTATCAACGGCACTTGACGAGGAAGGTTGACTTTCGTCGTATTGCGGACGTGGCACAATATTCTCCTCCTCGTCATACAGAATCTATGAAGCAATTTTCTCATCAACTTCTGCAAAACCCAAGTAAGGCATATTAAAAGATTTGAATAGTTTATCATAGTCGAAAGCTTCATTAGGTCCCGTGCTAGGCTTTGGTGATTTGTAACTCGTAATGTCAGTGTTACATACCACCTCAACCTTGCTGTTCGATAAATTAAAGACACTTCTGTTGGGTGTCCCAACAACATATCCGACTAAAATACCTTCGTCAGCTTTTTCACCAAATTTTGAGTTTGTCTTTAATATCGTACATGGGGACCCAAAAGGTTCAAGACCATTCAGGTTTGGCTTTCTACCATGCATGAGTTCATAACAAGTTTTATTTAAACTTTTAACAGTTAAAACACGATTAAGGATATAACAGGCTGTGGCAACAGCTTCAGCCCATAACACCACGGGAAGTTTAGTATCTACCAGCATGGTTCTGGCTCCTTCAATTAGCGTTCTATTCTTCCTCTCAGCTTCCCCATTTTGTTGCGGAGTATACGGGGCGCTGTATTGATGGTATATCCCTTTCTGTAAGCAGAACATCTCCATCTGGTAGTTCTTGAACTCTGTACCATTATCACTCCTAATGTACTTAACCTTTCGCCCAACAATATTTTCAATCTTGGTAATCAAGTTAATTACCAACTGAACTTTCTCTTCTTTTGCCTTCAGAAAGTATACCCAAGAGTATCGAGAGTAGTCATCGGTTACAACCAAGCAGTATGACGTTCCACCTAGACTCTTTACATTCACGGGACCAAAGAGATCCATGTGAAGTAGGTCTAGGGTACTGACAATTGAGTTAACCTTCTTGGAGTGATGAGGTTTTATGTGTTGTTTTCCCTTCTTGCACGACAAGCATTGATCTTCAAAGTTAAAAATCTTTAAGGGAACACCAAGCACCAGCCCATTCTTGACAATGTAATTCATCTTGCGAAGATGTATATTTCCCATTCTTCGATGCCATAACTCTGACTCAGACTCAGTTGCCTTTGACAGAAGACATGATTCTCCTGTTGTCATCTCAGTTGACCTCATATCCATTACATACGTATTCTTTTCTCTTGGAGCTCTCATTACCACCCATGCCTCTGGTATCTTGAAACCAGGATAAAGGACGATTGCCTCGTTTTTAGTAAAATGCACCGTGTATTCTTTGTCACAAATCTGAAATACACTCAGCAAGTTATGCTTCAATTCTTCTACAAAATTCACCTTCTCTAACTTCATTTTTCCATTCGTCACAGTTCCAATACCACTGATTCTACCTCCACTCTCTCCAGCGAAACTAACCCTACCACCTTGAACAGGTTTCCAATCACGTAACAAATTCTTGTTACCAGTCATGTGCCGGGAACAGCCACTATCCACAACCCACAGATTGTTTACAGCCCTGTTCGACTGTTCCTGCACAATTAGAGAAAAAGATTAAAATCTGGGGACCCAAGACCTTCTTGTCTTGGGTCGATTAAATCTGTTGACCGGCATCCAGCACTTTTGTTGCCCAAAGTCAGTTTGAGAATGATTTCTATAAGTTCTGAAAGGAAACCTTAGTGAATTAACTGAGTTATAATTGTTGGTTTGGTTGTTAACTGGGAAAAACTGAGACCGATTTCTTTGAAATCTTAGATTAGTCCAATATCTGAAATTTGATGAGTTCGCAATCTTACCCGTATTATAATTAAAATTCCTTTTATTCTCAGTTTTCGAAGGCCTCATACCTCTAAATGTTCTCTGGTTTAGAGGACAATCAGCAATAAGGTGTCCTATTTGATGGCATCTGAAACAACTTCTGTGTTCAACTTTCGTCTCAACAGTTGTTGCAGATGTCGAGGTTGCATTACTACCCGTTTATCTGAAGTTAATAAGACGAACGGGTTTAGGGAAGAATTCTTTTCATCAGGCTTATATTCCTCCCCACGTTTTAGTAACACTACCTCTTCTTTTATCTCACCCGATTCGGATGACTTGTCCGAATTTGATGAGACAGAGCTAGGAACAGAAATCTCAACATTGGAAATTGGCTTACTCGTTTCGCTCTTATTAACTTCAGGTTCTTTAGTCAAAATTTTGACTGGAACTGTCTGACTAATCTCAACATCAGCAGATTTCTGATTACTAGGATTATAGGTATAGTTATTGTTATACGGTGGTGGAACTTCAGAAAATCCAATCCCCCCTTTGTTAACTGGGGAACGTTGAACACTTATGATGTGATCAAGCATTGCTGAAGCGTTTCTAAATTATTCAATTTTTCTGTTTAGTTCCACCACTTTTACCTGGTAATTAGCTATCTGTTTATCTCCTTCAGCAATCAGTTTGGTTTTTTCTTCTAACACTTCATAACTAAGATCAATTACTTGTATTTAATCAGCTAGACTTGCTTTAAGACTTCTGATATCCTTTTTACTAGCTTTTATTTTTACCGAGTAACTGTTTTCTCTAGTTTTAGTGTAGTGATGATCTTCTTTTAACGTTTTAAATTGTGCATCCAAACTAATAAACTGATCAGTTACTATTTTCAATTGTTCATATAGATTTTCACATTGTATACAATGAGGTTCAGAACTTACCTCAGAGAGCTGATCGTTCACTTCTGCCATATATGCTTGATTTTCTCCCGTCTCCCGCTCACTTCCTCCAGTTTCGATGTTTACCAAATTAGCCTGTTCGAACACTTCCTCAACTTGTATATTCCAGTTGTATCCACCATTCTTTCTAGATACCATAGCTCTATTCTCACTACCACCCCCATTCTGTTGTGCAGGCCTGTTCTGACTTCATTCGACTCTCTCATTTGTACATTCCTTAGCAAAGTGACCATTCTGTTGACAGTTGTAACATCGAACCTTTGATTTATCAAACCCTGGTCTTTCTCCAACGAACTTTCTACCCATTTTCTTCATGAATCTCTTTACCCTTCTTACTATCATAGCCATCTGCCACTGCAAATCCATCTCCTCCAAATCATCAGCATCGATCTGATCATAGTCTTCATCCAAAGTTGCAGGGTCGACTATTTTACCTTAGATGTAGTTCTCATAAGATGCAATGAAGGATGCATAAAGAGCAAACTGTTGTTCAGCTGATTTAACACTCATGGGCATCTGTGAGTATTTGTAGCTCGAAACATTTGACGAGAAATTTCCAGTTGTGGCTTGAGGTTTTGAAGGATTACTACCTCCAGCTACGAAACATACGTCGCCATCCATATTCAGAATCACATGACCATCACGAGTTGAGTTTGAATTTGATTCTCCCTTTGAGTAGTAGGCAGAGGATTCTGATTTTGAACTTGAACTTGGAGTGACTTTCGCACCATACATTCCCGGATCCTGAACCTGATCAGTTGGTGTCTCCTTCCGAACCATGTTAAGTTCAAAATTTCGTAACTTATTGACTGCTGTTTCCAAATCAATATTGGCAAAGTCTTTATCCTCTTTCATCAAAACCGTGTAAATTTCCCATTTCGGTGGAAGAGCATCAAGGAGTTTCTCTACTATCTCTTCTTCCTTGTATTCAATGGAGTAATTACTAAGTTCGGTCATCAAGTGATAATATCTGGTGATGATATCATCAAGTGATTCATTTTTCAAATACTTGAATACATAGAATTGGGTTTTTAGTAGCTTTGTCTTTGAGGCACGTATCCCCACATTACCTTCATATCTATTTTCTAGTGCTTCCCATAGCTCTCTAGAAGTTTTGTACTTCTTGAAGGTATGAAGAATCTCTTGTGGAAGAGCCATGGTTATTGCTGCATGAGCTTTACTCTCTGCTTCATACATTTTCTTTTCCTCCTCTTCCATCTTACTGTACTTCTTAATTGGATCACGACCTTCAAACAAGGATGTTGGTGGAATGTATCTATCTTGAATGCAAACCCACATCTTAGCGTCTTGATACTTCACGTACTGTTCAAACCGATCTTTCCATGCAACGAAATTGGTACCCTTAAGCTATTTTGGAGCCTTAGTAGCTGAACCGGCTTCAACCTCCATTTTTACCAGTTCTGTAATGTTTATTGAAGTCATAGTTGAAAGAAACACGACTCGAAATAACAAGAAAGTATTTAATATTTAAACAGTGACCAGACAGCGGTTGTTAACTTCGCCTGATCTATAACTTCGCTTAAGCTTAACTTCGCCTGCTTAACTTCGCTGCTTCTTCCTATCTTCGCTTGTCCTTAACTTCCCTTGCACTATAACTTCGCTTAACAACTTAACTTCGCTTAACTTCCCAACTTCGCTTTCTCTATAACTTCGCTTAAACCTTATAAGTTCGCTTAAACCCTACAAACGATGACGACAACTTCGCCTGATGAACACATGGTTTTTGCAGGTTTTAATTTGATGTATTGTGAGGTATGTGAAGGTGTAATGGGTTATATTTGATGGTGGGAGATGGGTAAGACACAAAAACTAGGTATTTCAACGTAAACTCGTTCCGCGAATAGTCAAACGGAACGATCTTGACACCCGTGTGATAATCCCAAACCACACAATCACGAGGAGCAAAAGCTCTGATACCGATTGTAGGTTCCCAGCCGGATCTACACAGGAGTATCTCGTAACACGAGGGTGCGGAATCCCCACGTAATACGATACGAGCGTAAGATATATAATACGTTGAGACGATACACAAACACACGTTACAATACTAATAAACACGTTGTATTGCAACTCTTCAACACGTGATCTCGAATATCACTTACACGTACTGCCCAAAAACTTATTCTAAACAAGCCGAAGTTAGGCATATATAGGCCTCGACAACTTCGCCTAACAGACTAGGCGAAGTTGTCTTAACTTTGCTTGTCCACAAGTTCGCTTACATCAGGCGAACTTGTGTGACACCATATCTAAAACCAAAACAACCAATCTAACACGATTACAGACACATACAAAACACTAGATACTGAACTACTGACATTATGCACCAACATACCCTTCTTTCCGAAACGGACTACCCCCTTCCAAGGAGATACTTTTAGAAGGACAAGATCGTCAACATTAATTTCGATCGGTTTTCGCCGTTTGTCGGCGTAACTGTTTTGACGATTTCTAGCTGCTAGGAGATTTTTACAGATTTGATCAATGACATCGGTTGCTTCTTGGACCTTTTCGGGTCTCGTGATTTGAGCTTCACCGATTTCGTTCCAACAAATCGGGGAACAACATTTACGACCGTAAAGAGCTTGAAAAGGAGCCACATCAATGCTAGAGTGGTAGCTATTGTTGTAGGAGAACTCGATGAACGGAAGATGAGAATCCCAATTCCCACCGAAATCAAGAACACATGCTCGTAGCATATCCTCGAGTGTTTGGATTGTACGTTCGGATTGACTGTTCATTTGAGGATGATAAGCGGTGCTAAGATCAAGACGTGTTCCCAAAGCTCCTTGAAGTGAACGCCAGAAATGAGAGGTAAAACGGGCATCGCGATCGGAGATGATAGACATTGGCAAACCGTGTCGGCACATGATTTCCCGAACATAGATTTGAGCAAGCTGCTCGACAGAATACTTCACGCGGATCGGAATGAAATGAGCAGATTTGGTCAAACGATCGATGATCACCCAAATGCTATCGTTGCCTTTTTGAGTGTTGGGTAATTTGGTGATAAAGTCCATAGCAATGTCTTCCCATTTCCAAACGGGAATCGGTGGTTGCACAAGTAAGCCATTTAGATACAAACAATGCTACTTCCTTTTTCATACCCGGCCACCAAAAGGTAGCACGAAGATCCAAATACATCTTATCCGCACCGGGATGAACGGAATACCACGAATTGTGAGCTTCTTCCAGTATACAAGTACGAAGGTCATCGTGATCGAAAATCCACAAACGATTGAGAAAGTACAAAAGACCATCTGGTTTGGTTTCGAGTTGAAGTTCGGCTCCACATGACATTTCGTCGTACATGTTACCTTCTTCAACGGAGGTACGTTGAGCTTGAAAGATATGAATTTGAAGATCACTTTGAACAATGACGCTTAGAAGCAGAACGGATTTAACATTAACCTTTCGACTTAGGGCGTTGGCAACAACATTCGCTTTACCGGGGTCGTAGCGAATCTCGCAGTCGTAATCACTAAGTAATTCGGCCCATCGTCGTTTTCTCATGTTGAGTTCTTTTTGGTCAAAAATGTGTTGAAGGCTTTTATGATCGGTAAAAACCACACATTTTGTTCCATAAAGGTAATGTCTCCAGATTTTGAGAGCGAAAACGACGACACCAAGTTAGATATCGTGAGTCGTATAGTTCTTCTCGTTGACCTTAAGTTGCCTTTATGCGTAAGCGATGACTTGACCTTGTTTCATGAGAACACAACCAAGTCCTTGATGAGAGGCATCGCAAAATACAACGAAATCATCGTTTCCATCGGGAAGGTTTAGGATAGGAGCATTGCAAAGCATGTCCTTGAGAGTTTGGAAAGCTTCCTCTTGATTCGAACCCCATTCAAATGGTTTCCCTTTATGAGTGAGGGAGGTAAGAGGCAAGGTAATCTTAGAAAAGTTTCGAATGAAACGTCGATAATATCCGGCTAAACCAAGGAAGGATCGAATTTTTGTGGAAGTCGTTGGAGTTTTCCAATCCTTAACGGCCTTAATTTTAGCGGGATCAACATGAATACCTTTGTCATTTACGATATGTCCCAAAAATTGAACTTCCTTGAGCCAAAATTCACATTTGGAGAATTTGGCATAGAGTTGTTCGTTTCTAAGGAGCTCGAGAATGGAACACAAATGATATTCATGTTCGGATTTGGATTTAGAGAAGATAAGGATGTCATCAATAAAGACAATAACGCATTTATCAAGGAATGGTTTGCAAACGCGGTTCATGAGATCCATAAATACCGCGGGTGCATTTGTTAACCCGAAGAGCATAACCAAAAACTCAAAATGTCCATATGAGTACGGAAAGCGGTTTTAGGAATGTCTTCTTCGCGAACACGCAATTGATGATAACCCGATCGAAGATCAATTTTGGAGAAACAAGTTGCGCCTTGAAGTTGGTCGAATAAGTCGTCGATACGTGGCAATGGGTAACGATTTTTAATAGTAAGCTTGTTAAGTTCACGATAATCAATGCATATACAAAACAAACCATCCTTCTTTTTCACGAAGAGAACGGGAGCGCCCCAAGGAGAAGAGCTTGGACGAATGAATCCTTTATCGGAAAGTTCTTCTAGTTGGTTTGATAGTTCTTGCATTTCCGACGGGGCTAGAAGATAAGGAGCCTTGGCCACGGGCATCGCGCCGGGCACAAGATCGATTTGGAATTCAATCGGACGAACGGGAGGAAGACCGGTAACATCATCGGGAAAGACATCAAAGAAATCATGAACAATAGGAATATCTTGGATCTTCCTTTCCATTTTGTCTTTTGTCACCGAGAGAGCTAGAAAAGGAATGTACTTTTGGCGTAAGTACTTTTGCGATTGAGCACACGACATGAGATTTAGCCTTCGAGACGTTGTGTTTCCAAAGACCTTAAGAATTTTACCGTTGACGAGCGGGATGCGAATGAATTTATCAAAACAAACGACTTTGGCATGGTGAAAAGATAACCAATCCATGCCTACTATGACATCGAAGCTACCCATTTGCCTCGGGATGAGATCGATGGAGAATTTATTCTTACAAAAATAAGAGAACAATCGCGGACAAAGAAATCGATGGTAATAGAATTGCCGTTGGCGACTTCAACAGAGAACGTTCTGGAAAGCTTAGTTCCAGGTATCGCAAGTTTCGACTCAAATTTCAAAGAAATAAAACTTCTATCGGCACCGGTATCAAATAGAAGCTAAATGATAGTTCACCAAAAACATACCGTTCACAACATCATTTGCCACTTGAGCTTGATTTTCATTCATCATAAAAGCTCGCCCTTGGTTGCCATGGTTGACTTCTGGTGCTTGTTGTGGAGGTGGAGGTGGTGCTTGGATGGCTTGGATGGGTTGGATAAGTGGTGCATTGAGTTGGGGAATTTGGGGTTGGTAGGTTTGAATTTGGTAAACTTGGGTTTGGTAGTAAGGTACGGTCATGGTTTGGTTAGCAAAGGTAAGGCGAGGGCAATTGTAGCGGAAATGGTTTGGATTTCCACAATTGAAGCAAGCTCGGGGTGGTTGGGGTTGGTTTGGTGGGTAGGGTGCATATCGGTTTTAGGGGTTTTGAGGAGTGGTTCTTTGTTAATTTGGTGGGTTAGGTTGGGTTTGTTGTGCGGATCGGCATGAGGTGTTGAGATGACCATAACGGTTACAAATAGTGCATCGGCGGCATGGTAAGTGTGAGGGGTGGTGGTGTTGACAATTGTTACATAATGGGAGAGTACCGGTATAGGGCCTTCGGTTTTGGGGAGCTTGGGTTTGTTGTTGAGGTTGAAGTTGGGTGACGGCAAAGTTTCTGTAATTATTATTGGGTTTCTTCTTGTTGTTGTGTAGGGAAGAGTTGGAGTAGTTTATAGCTTGTGGTGCGGGTTCAACCTTGGCTTAGGGAGCGGGCTCGTATTTGGCTTTCTCGGTCATTTTCTTAATGGTGAGGGTACCCACTTTCACGTGATTTTCCGACAGCTCGCCGGCCAAAGTGATGGCATCCTCGAGGGTCACGGGTTTGCTATTCATGACAGAGTCCCGGATTTGCATTGGTAAACCCCCAATGTATTTATCAATTTCACGTTCGGTTGGGGTAACCAAATAAGGAACAAGGATGCTCAACTCATGGAAGCGGAATGAGTAAGCGGCGTTATCACCACTCTCTTGCTTAAGATTCCAAAATTCCTCCTCGAGCTTTTGAAGTTCGTGCTTAGGGCAAAACTTCTTCATCATGAGTGCTTTGAGATCGGACCATGGAAGTGCCATAGCCGTTTCCGAACCTTGGAGGTGCATAACACTACTCCACCATGTTAGAGCGGTTTCTCTAAACATGCTTGACGCGAAATTTGTCTTTTTTTTTCGTCAGGGCATTCGCTGTGTCGGAACACACTGTCGGTCGATTAGAACCATTGCAACAAGGTAGTCGCACAATTGGTTCCAAGGAATTTGGACGGGTTGGCACTAGTAAATTTCTTGAGCAGGTAACATGAGGGTTTGGGTTCAACGGGTGCAACAACGGGTGTGGGTAGTGTGGCTTGGATTTGGGTTATAAGTTCGGGAATCACAGCAGCCATTTGTTTGGCGACGAAAGCAGCCATGCGTCGGGTGGAGTTCTTGCGCGGTTGGCGTCTTAGCGGAGGCATGCTAAAAATTTATAAAGAAAATGGGATAAGTTTTGGGTAAAAGAAATGAATATGAAGGCGTAATAAAATAAAATAGGATGAAGTTTGAGTTATTGATTGTGAATCCTTGAGTTAGAAAGGAGAAGATGTTAGTGTTAGGTAAAATATAAAAAACTTTGTTTATAAATAACAAAACCGTAACAAACGTAAAATATTTTGAGATGGTTAAAGCTTGAAATTTGAGATTTTGAGATTTATAGAGTCGGGAAAATCGTGCATGATCCACCATGACTTAATAGCCCAACACTAAAAAGTTTATAAAACATCACGTTGGAGTCTAAACATGTGTACATACCACCGAAACTTTTTCATGTTTTCGACTCAAATAACGATAATAACACAATAAATCGAGATACAACGTCATGTCAAAACAATAGTCCACGAAATCACCGTAGTTCTATTGTTTTAACACCGAAAATTTGGAGGGCGACCGTGTGACACTCGTAAATTTCAGGTTAACTCCGTTAACTCAAACTCCGTCAATTCAAACTTAAGATCACTGGATCTATAACGCACATCTCATTACATTTAAACTAAGGTTTTAAATGACGCTTGACAACTACTACATGTGTAGTCTTTCGAGAATTGCACCGAAACGTAAACGAATTGATGCAAACCATTGGTGAATAAACGAAAAACATCAAAACAATAATTATGTGATAATTATGTGTTAGACTTATGTGTTATGTGATAACATTGTATGGAACGTTAACTCAATATGCAAACTAGTTAAAATAAGCTAGAAAAGTACAAATTAGAAGTTGAGGGACCTAGATGTAACATGTTATTATTAATAATAATATTAATCTAAACCCTAACACTCCCTCTCTCTCTCTCTACCCGATCCCCCCCCTCCCCTTGCTCTTGGCTGCCGTCAATCACACACACACATACATACAAGAATTGTTCAAGTTTGTTGAAGATTAAGATGCTAGGAAGGTATAAACAACTATTCTATGCATCCTTTATGTTTAATTTTGATTTTGAATGGGTTAATCTAAAACCCTAGGTCACGAAAATTATGAATAAGTGTTCTTATGATAGATTGTTGCTAGAGGATGATTGATTATGTGTTAGCTATTAATGTTGATGATCGTATGTGATTTTGAACGGTGAAAGATTATTGAATCGTTGATTGTTTGTAAACCCTAGAGGGTTATTACTGATTTTTGTAATTAATCATGCTCGTCACATGTTTTGAGATATGTCGTATGCTTAGGATGCATGTTAGACGATTGTTTGTGCTTGCTGAGTTTTGATAGCAGTGATTGTTAAACTTGAACGATGTGTAACTTGTTGAATATAAAAGCAAACTGAGCTAATTATGAGTCTACAAGGTAGTACTCTGAGTCTAGTTTTCAGAAAGTCCAACCACGCCTAATTTGGAGGTGTTTTGGTTGGTCAAATGATTTAAATATGATTAAAGGTCAAAACTGGTACTGGACAGATTGTAAGTTATGTTTAGACAACTGTAACTAATTATTCATGTGGAAATTGGTTGATATTGTTAACACTACAGGGTGCTATGTTGAGTCTAGTTTCTTTAAAGTCCAAGTTTGTAATTTTTGGACGAGTAAAAGTTAATCTTTATGATTTTACAAAACTGAAGTGCAAATCTGAGTTGTGAGACCTGCTGTTAAGTTGTTTTGTAATTAGCATATCTCATGAACTACAAGACCAAATGGGTTGGTTCCACTTCTGAAAGTTAAATTGTTGAGTTAAGAACCTAACCCAATTGGTCTTGCATTAGTTGGATTTTTCATTTAACGGGAATAACAAATAACATTCTGTTGCGCATGATTTTGATTGCTGTGAGCTTGCTGTAATGTTTTGATCATTGTGAGAAATATATGTAGAATAAAAATACAATAAAATATGTTCTGGAAACCTAATTCATGTATGCTTTTGTGACGATTTTTGGTGAATTAATTGAGATTCTATGATGTTGAATAGAGTAATCTCTCAAGTAGAATCCTGTCTTGATGAAACTAGCTGCTGAACTTTGTGAAAATACATGAAACGTGCTAATTGCTAGGTAATTGTTATGTTTCGACCAATTTGCGCTTGCGGGGAGTAATTGCTAGTAATGTACACCACTAACACTTGACACGTAAATAGTTGTTCACACACGTAACGTATCACTAATGTGCTTGTTAAGTCACACACGAGTCACAAACGAAACACGAAACGTATCTTGTGCATAGGAATTTTGTGCCGGGTCTAGAGACTCGATAATAGTTCCGACTCTTAGAAAATCTCCTTGTTGTTATAGAACGCTAGTGAGAGTTTTCTGCGACGCGCATCACTTGGGTGACTTGTTTTTGGGAATTCTTCGCAAACAGTGAGTTTCACTTTCCCCTTTTAAACTCTTTAAACGATTTTCACTTGGGGGAGATAACATACTCCGAAAACGCTTTTAGATTTTGTTAGTAGATTATATATCACTTGTAAAGGCTAAGTGGCAAACGAAATAATGGAAGTCCTTCACACATCGAACCGTTTAGTATTGGAAAATAGCGAGTCATTATTGAGTAGTATTACTGGGTTTGACAAACCCCACCCGACGCTAAGCTCGACTGGAGGTCGAGTGGGTGTAATCTTGGCTAAACACATTACCATGGTCGGGTTAGACCTGGTGGCAAGGCACATGATAAACAGTCAGCTTCGGTGTCGAACACTTATTAATACTTGTTGTATAGGCTAGCTACCTATCGATATATAATTGATTTAACACTATCTGGTAACGCAAAACGCTAAACGCTTTATTTTATATAAACTTGTGAACTCACCAACCCCGTGTTGACACTTTTAGTATGTTCTCAGGTAGCCGAGGCGGGCGCGCGGTATAGGATCATGCATTATTTGATACGCTATTGTTTATGCAAACTTGTTTTAAACTGTTATCAATTGGGTTTTAAGTCGTCCTGCGTGACGCAACATTTGTCTTATGGTTTTTACGCTTCCGCACTTATTTTCACTTAGATGTTTTCGTATTTTGAAAACTTGATTTATGGTTTGATTGTAACTAATGATTCCGATCCTGTTAGTTCACACCCTCTGACGGTAAAACTCCGTTAGTGGATTTGAGGGTGTGAAAGATTGGTATCAGAGCCATTGGTTATAGCGAACTAGAAACTGCATGCATACTAGACTATAACCGCAACGACCCATTAGTTATAATTATACGCACTGCATATGTATTTTGTTTAGTCTCTCGCTACCTTTTCTCTTTATCTCATTCACTCATACGCGCGCATACACGGCTTACCTGTAGGGATGTCGACGCTACCATCATCATCATCCGAACAGATGACTCATGCTCATGGGAAGGAACCGCAGTTACCTACCTCATCGCCACCCCGAGTAGTCCCGGAGCTAGAAGCCCCCGCACCGAAGAGGTATCGCTTATCCGGAGGCATGTACGAAGACGAAGTTAGCTGGGATTGGTACCCGAATATGATCAGGCGTATGGTCTATCGAGAACAAGTTCCCCCACTACCTCACCCGAGTCGTCCTGCTTACCCCAACACTCTACCACCCATAACCGAACCTGTAGAGCGTGTTCTCGCAGCTGTTGTTTCTTGTTTGGAGCGTGACGTTGGTTTTATGCGCTATACGAGAGCGAACGTTTCCGGACTGTTAAAAGATGGTACTGAAACTAAGGAGGAAATTTCCCGCCTGACAGCGGCTATGAAGGACATGCAAGATGCTAGCGATCAACAGATGAAGATTATGAGAAAAATGCAAGCCGAGATGATGGACTTGCAAGAGCAACTCCAGGTGGCCAGGACCCGAACTGAGATAGCTTTAGAGCGTTGCGATGTCTTACAAATGCAAATTGCTCAGAACGCAGCGGAACCAGAGGCAGAGCCTGAGGAGGAACCCGAGGAAGATCCCGAAGAGGAGCCTGAGGAGGATCCCGAGGAAGATCCCGAAGAGGAACCGGAGGTAGAACCGGCTGAGCCAGAGGCACACTCAGAGGTGTCCTCAGACGATGACATCTAAGGATGATAACACCTAGATGGAAGGGTTGTCTCCATCCAAACTATTATTTTCTATGATTTTAAGGATTGGTTTTAAATACTTTATAGTGAATACAATGGTTTTAATCATGAATTATTATTTGGATTAATATATGGTTGTGATGTGATGTTTGTTCCTTTTATTTTCTTTCTTACCTATCTTTTTATTACATGTATGGTGTGTTGCATATGAAACCGAGAATTCATGTCTGACATTTTATGCTGTGATTCTAGGAAATGGCAGGAAGAAACGCTGGACACGGTCGCGGTAACATCAACTTAACCGCAGCAGAACTTCAGACCTTATTGAATGACCACGCGGTGGCCGCTCTAGCCGCACATGTCCAGAATCAAGCTGGAGGTCCAACTGGAACATGTACTTTCAATAACTACCTGGATTGCAAGCCCATGTTCGTTTAATGGCACTGAGGGAGCTATAGGCTTCCTACGTTGGGCTGAGAAGGCCGAATCAGCGTTTGAGATGTGTAACTGTCCACCTGCCAGTAGGGTCAAATTTGCTGCTAGGACACTTGAAGATTCTGCTCTCACTTGGTGGAATTCAAATGTGCAGATTCTTGGATTGGAACTGGCTAACGCTATGAACTGGGAGGAGTTCAAGAATATGATGCGTGAAGAGTATTGTCCTCGAGAGGAGATTGCAAAGTTGGAAACCGAGTTTTGGTCGTTGAAGATGGTGGGTTCCGAAATTGAAGCCTACACCACCCGTTCTCACGAGTTAGCTGTGATGTGTCCACGGATGGTAGATCCACCGAGCAAGAGGATCGAGATGTATATTGATGGGTTAGCACCGCAAATTCAGGGCATGGTGACGTCTTCCAGACCCGCTATGATTCAACAAGCGATCCGGTTAGCTCACAAACTGACGGATCAAGCAGTGACCCAAGGTGCGTTACCACCTAGAGGTTCAACCACTAAAGCCCGTGACAACCCGAGCACTGACAACAACAGCAAAAACAACCCGAGTAATGGAAAAAGAAAGTTCGACAACGTCAGGTCCTCATCCTCGAACCCCCCACAGCAACAACACTACCGTAAGCCCGAACTCACTCGGAGCTTCAATAATCAGGGTCACAACAATAACAATAATGGTAGCGGGCAGGGTTCGAGCGGCTATGCTAGGAAACACCCGAAATGCAACAGGTGCAACTATCATCATGCTGGCCCGTGTGATCGCGTCAAGTGTTTGAGATGCGGAAAAATGGGTCATCAGGCCAAGGAATGTAGGGGAGACCTAGCGGCAAAGGGTGCTCCTAAACCACCCATGGCGACTAAAGGATGTTTCGAGTGCGGTCAAGAGGGTCATTTTAGGAAGGATTGCCCCAAACTAAAGCAGAACGAGAACAATGGAGGCAGCAGCAGTGGCGGAAGCAATGGTAAAGGAAGAGCTTTCGTCATTGGGTCGGGTCAAGCCCGCAGCGACCCGTATGTGGTGACCGGTAAGTTTCCTGTGAACGACTGTTTTGCTTCTGTTTTGTTTGACACTGGAGCTGATAGGAGTTTTGTGTCGAAAGCCTTTAGTAAACTCTTAGACTTAACTCCAACCCCGTTAGATGCTAAGTTTACTGTTGAATTAGCTGACGGAAAGTCTATAGAAACAACCCATGTACTTGCGGGATGTAAGTTGAAACTGTCAAGTCATATTTTTGATATCGACCTTATACCTTTTACGCTTGGTAGTTTCGATGTCGTTGTCGGCATGGACTGGTTATCCGAGAACTGAGCGAAGATTATATGTCACGACAAGATAGTCCACATCACTACCCCTTCCAGCGAGACTATTTCGATTCAGGGCGAGAAGCGCGGCATGACCACCAGCGTCATCACCCTCATGAAGGCGCAGAAATATTTACGAAAGGGTCATCCGGCAATTTTGGCCCATATTGTTGAGAAACCCGCGGAGGAGAAGCGAATCGAAGATATACCGATTGTGCGAGATTTTCCGGAAGTTTTCCCGGAGGATTTGCCTGGACTCCCTCCTATTCGACAAGTCGAGTTCCAAATCGAGTTGACCCCCGGTGCAGCACCCATAGCCCGAGCCCCGTATCGACTCGCACCAGCAGAGCTTCAAGAGTTGTCCACTCAACTGCAAGATTTGTTGGATAAAGGTTTTATCCGTCCTAGCTCATCGCCATGGGGAGCCCCTGTCTTATTTGTTCGAAAGAAGGACGGGACTTTCCGCATGTGCATCGACTACAGAGAACTGAACAAGGTGACGATCAAGAACCGTTATCCCTTACCCCGAATTGATGATCTGTTTGACCAACTTCAAGGATCGAGTTACTACTCGAAGATCGATCTGAGATCTGGTTACCATCAATTAAGAGTGCGCGAAGAAGATACTTCAAAGACGGCTTTCAGAAATCGGTATGGTCACTTGTAGTTTTCTGTTATGCCTTTTGGCTTAACCAACGCACCAGCCGTATTTATGGATCTCATGAATCGAGTAGGCAAGGCGTACCTCGACAAGTTTGTGATTGTTTTTATTTATGATATTCTCGTCTACTCCAAGGACAAGGCTGACCACGAAGAACACTTGAGGTTAATTCTGGAATTGCTGAAGAAGGAACAACTATACGCTAAACTCTCGAAATGGGAATTTTGGCTTCGCGAGGTTCACTTTTTAGGACATGTGATCAACGAGAATGGTATCCATGTCGATCACAGTAAGGTAGAGGCCATCAAAAACTGGGAAGCACCTAAGACTCCGACTGAGGTGCGGCAATTCCTAGGACTGGCCGGCTACTACCGGCGTTTCATCGAGGGATTTTCAAAGATTGCTCAACCCCTCACCGCTTTGACTCACAAGGGTACTAAGTACAATTGGGGTGATGCACAAGAATCCGCTTTTCAACTGTTGAAAACCAAACTCTATAGCGCCCCTATTCTAGCCCTTCCCGAGGGAACAGAAAATTTTAAGGTAAATTGTGACGCATCGATACAAGGTCTCGGTTGCGTGTTGATGCAACTCGAGAAGGTTATAGCTTATGCCTCTCGACAACTACGGATTCACGAGAAGAACTACACGACCCATGACTTGGAACTCGGAGCTGTGGTGTTTTCCCTTAAGATATGGAGGCATTACTTGTACGGTACCAAATTTACCATTTACACCGACCACAAGAGTCTCCAACATATCTACGATCAGAAGGAGCTGAACATGCGACAGTGTCGTTGGGTCGAGCTTCTTAAGGATTATGATTGTGCCATCAAGTACCACCCTGGAAAGGCCAATGTAGTGGCCGACGCTCTTGTCACACCCTCAAAATCCACTAACGGAGTTTTACCGTCAGAGGGTGTGAACTGGCAGGATCGGAATCATTAGTTATAACCAAACCAAAGAAAACGTTTAAATGAAAAATAAGTGCGGAAGCGTAAAACCTTAATTCAAAAGTTGCGTCACGCAGGACGACTTAAAACCAAATGTAAATGTTAAAATTAAGTTTGCAGAGTAAGATGTTTAACAATTAATGCATGCTCCTAAACCGCGCGCCCGCCTCGGCTACCTGAGAATAACATACTAAAAGGGGTCAACACGAGGTTGGTGAGTTCACAAGTTATATAAGACAAATCGTTTAGCGTTTGAGTTCAGCGTTTTCGTTAAGTGTTTTGCGTAACCACGTTACGGCGTTTAAAAGTTTTGCGTAACCACGTTACGGCGTTTAAGTGTGTAACCACGTTACAGCGTTTAAGTGTGTAACCACGTTACAGCGTTTAAGTGTTACCAGATAATGTTATGTCAAATTATATATCGATAGGTAGCTAATCTATACAACAAGTATTACTAAGTGGTTCGAGACCGAAGCTGACTGTTTATCAAGTGCCCGTCACCAGGTCAACCCAGACCATGGTAAGTGTTAGCCAAAATTACACCCACTCAACCTCCAGTTGAGCTTAGCGTCGGGTGGGGTTTGTCAAACCCAGTAGTACTACTCAACAGTGACTCGCTATTCCAAATATTAACCGGTTCGATGCGTGGGACTTCAAGGGTTACGTGCCGCTTAGCCTCTACAAGTGATATATATAATTTATAACAAAATCTTAAATATGTGTTTATCTCAAAAATGCGTTTATCGGAGTATGTTATCTCCCCCAAGTGAAAAACGTTTGAAAACAGTTCAAAGAGCGGGGTAAGTGAAACTCACTGTTTGCGAAGAATATTCCAAATTAGATCACCGAGTGATGCGCGTCGTAGAAAACTCTCTAGCGTTCTAAAATCACAAAGAGATTTTCTAAGTATCGGAACGTTTAACGAGTCTCTAGACTCGGCACATAATACCTATGCACGTATCATGTTTCGTGTTTCGTTTGTGAACCGTGTGTGATTTAAACAAGTACAATTGTGATACGATACACGAGTGAGCAATTACTTTCGTGTCATGTATTAATAACATACTTACAAGCAATTATTCCCGTAAGGGCATTTTGGTCAACAAACAAAGACTAACTAACTATTATTCCCCATAAGGGCAATTTGGTCAATTCATGGCAATCAACTAGCAATTATTCCCCGCAAGGGTATTTTGGTCAAAATACCACAATTATATAAAAACTATCATATTTCATGCATTCCTATACAACTCAGCAGCTAGTTTCATTGTGACAGAATTTCTACTTGAAAGATTGTACTATTTCACTGATCATATCATCTCAATTAATTCACCAAAAATCACCACTGAAACATACATGTCTTAGGTTTCCAGAACATATTTTATATTATTTTTATTCCATATAGATTTCTCATAATGATCAAAACACTACAGTAAACTCATATCAGTCAGATTCATGCACAACAGAATGTTATTTGCAATTCCCGGTAAACGAAAAATCCAATAAATGCAAGACCACTTGGGTTTGGTTCCTAACTCAGTGAGTCAACTTCCAGAAGTGGAACCAACCCAATTGGCCTCGTAGTTCATGAGATATAGAATTTACAATATAACCTAACAGCAGGTCTAACAGCTCAGCTTTGCATCACGTTTTTGTAAAATCATAAAAGTATACTTCCACTTATCCAAAAATTACGAATTTATACTTTATAGAAACTAGACTCAACCTAGTTTACTGCAGTACTCACAATCTCAATCAATTTTCACGTTTACACTTCGTTACAGTCAGTTAAACATCGTATATATATTCTGTCCAGAATCTGTTCACATCAAAACTCAACATCATAACAATCTATGAACTATCATGCATCCATATAACCCTCTAGACACCATAACTACTATCCATGCATATAAATCACACCATACATACAAGATTAGGGTTTGTGTTTTAATTCAAATCAAGAACAACAATCAATCATGCAACAACATCAATCTAGTTATCAATCTATTATCCAACTAACAACTATCATATTGATCACATACATACATATAATCGGCTGAGTTAGGGTTTACATACAACCCATTAAACATCAAAATTACACAACAAGGAGGTAAGAGATGATCAAGTATACCTTCCTAGCACCTAGTTCTTGGATTAATCTCTTGATTGATGTGTGTGTGTGTGATGAAGGTGGACGGCAGCCGTGGATCAAGAGAGGGAGAGAGAGCCGATTTAGGGTTGTAGGTTAATAATAAGTTAGGGTTTGTTTATTAGTGATGTATTTATAATAATACAAGTTACACTCTAGTCCCTCTTCTTTCCAAGTGTTGTTTTTCTAGAACATTCCATCATACTTGCCCAATAAGTTAACATGACCATAGTTTTATCACATAGCACATAATCCTAACACATAATAATCACATAATTATTGTTTTTACGTTTATCGTTTATTTATCAATCGTTTGCGTCAACTCGTTTGCGTTTCGGTGCAAATCCCGAAAGACTACACATGTAGTAAGTGTTACGCGTCATTTAAACCCTAGTTTAAATGTAATGAAGTGTACGTTATAGATTCAACGATCTTAAAGTTTGAATTGACGGAGTTGAGTTAACGGAGTTAACCTGAAATTGACGATTGTCACATCATTCCCATGTTAAAGAATTTTCGTCCCGAAAATTTGAGTCAAGTCGTGATGAGAGTCTGAAAGAGTAAGAAGAAAAATTTTCAGTTTGTCATATCATCCCCTAGTAAAAAGAAATTTCGTCCCGAAATTTAATTCATACCTTCGGTGATGTTTGACGGTTTGCCGGGTTTCGCGGTTTTCGGTGTTTGGTTAGCCCTTCAAAAAGGTGAGGATACTTTTTCATCATTTGATCCTCGCGTTCCCACGTGAACTCCGGTCCACGTCTCGAGTTCCAACGAACCTTAACGATTGGAATTTTGCTGTGTTTGAGTGTTTTGGTTTCCCAATCCAAAACTTCGACTGGTTCCTCAATGAACCGTAACTGTTCATCAACTTGCAGTTCCTCCAAAGGGACTACTTGGGTTTCATCAGATAGGCATTTCTTCAAATTTGATACGTGGAATACATCGTGTACGCCACTGAGTTCTGTTGGTAGGTCCAGTCGGTACGCCACCGGACCAATGCGCTCAGTTATCCGGTACGGACCAACATACCGTGAGTTGAGTTTGTTTCGCTTACCAAAGCGAACTACACCTTTCCAAGGTGAGACTTTGAGTAACACCCGATCGTTCACTTTAAATTCGAGAGGTTTTCGGCGCTTGTCGGCGTAACTCTTTTGGCGATCCCGTGCTGCTGCCATGCGATTTCGGATTTGAACAATCTTTTCCGAGGTTTCGAGTACCAGTTCTGGACCAGTGATTTGGCTGTCACCCACCTCTGCCCAGCAGAGTGGTGATCGACACTTCCGTCCGTACAGCGCTTCAAACGGCGCTGCCTTAATACTTGCGTGGTAGCTGTTATTATACGAAAACTCTACCAAGGGTAAGTGGGGTTCCCAACTTTTTCCGAAATCTAAAACGCATGCACGCAACATATCCTCCAGGGTCTGAATAGTCCGTTCACTTTGCCCATCCGTCTGAGGATGGTATGCTGTACTCATATCGAGACGTGTGCCCAGTGCGCTTTGCAGCGACTTCCAAAAGTGTGAGGTAAAACGAGAATCTCGATCGGAAATGATCGAGACAGGCACTCCGTGTCTAGACACCACTTCTTTCATGTATACTCGAGTCAGTCTTTCCATTTTGTCCGTTTCCTTAATCGCTAGGAAATGTGCCGATTTAGTCAACCGGTCAACGATCACCCAGATGGTATCGCATCCCGTCGGTGTCTTAGGCAAACCCGTAATAAAATCCATTGAGATGTGCTCCCATTTCCACATTGGGAGTTCCGGTTGTTGCAGTAGACCAGATGGTTTCTGGTATTCAATCTTGACTCTGGCACAAGTCAAGCATTTGCTCACGTAGGTGGCAATGTCGGCTTTCATGTTCGGCCACCAGTAAAGTGCCTTTAAATCATGATACATTTTATCTGAGCCAGGGTGGATAGAATATCGGGACTTGTGAGCTTCGTCCATCACTAGAGTTCTCAACTCTCCGTATCGTGGAACCCAAATCCGGTTCTCAAAATATCGGACCCCGTCCGATCTGGTTTCAAGTTGCTTGTTCATGCCCCGCATGAGTTCCGATGGAAGATTTTCATCTTTCAAAGCTTCCAGTTGCGCATCGCGAATCTGATCGGGTAAGCTGGCATGAATCGTAAGTTGCAATGCTCTTACTCGTCTGGGTTTTTCTGTTTCTTTTCTGCTGAGGGCGTCGGCCACCACATTGGCCTTGCCAGGGTGGTACTTGATGGCACAATCATAATCTTTAAGCAGCTCGACCCAACGACGCTGTCGCATGTTCAGCTCTTTCTGATCGTAGATATGTTGGAGACTCTTGTGGTCGGTGTAAATGGTAAACTTGGTACCGTACAAGTAATGCCTCCATATCTTAAGAGCAAACACCACAGCTCCGAGTTCCAAATCATGGGTCGTGTAGTTCTTCTCGTGAACCCGTAGTTGTCTAGAGGCGTAGGCTATAACCTTCTCGAGTTGCATCAGCACACAACCGAGACCTTGTATAGATGCGTCACAGTGTACCTCAAAGTTTTCCGTTCCCTCGGGGAGGGCTAAAATAGGGGCGCTACAAAGCTTGGTTTTCAATAGTTGGAAAGCGGATTCTTGCGCGTCACCCCAGTTGTACTTAGTGCCCTTGTGAGTCAAAGCGGTGAGGGGTTGAGCAATCTTTGAAAATCCCTCGATGAAACGCCGATAGTAGCCGGCCAGTCCTAGGAATTGTCGCACTTCAGTCGGAGTCTTAGGTGCTTCCCAGTTTTTGATGGCCTCTACCTTACCGGGATCGACATGGATACCATTCTCGTTGATCACATGTCCTAAAAAGTGAACCTCGCGAAGCCAAAATTCACATTTCGAGACTTTAGCATACAGTTGTTCCTTCTTCAGTAGTTCCAGAATTATCCTTAAGTGCTCTTCGTGGTCAGTCTCGTTCTTGGAGTAGACAAGAATATCATCGATGAAAACAATCACGAACTTGTCGAGGTACGCCTTGCATACTCGATTCATGAGATCCATAAATACGGCTGGCGCGTTGGTTAGGCCAAAAGGCATAACCGAGAACTCGTAGTGACCATACCGTGTTCTGAAAGCCGTCTTTGAAATATCTTCTTCGCGCACTCTCAACTGGTGGTAACCGGATCGTAGATCGATCTTCGAGTAGTAACTCGATCCCTGAAGCTGGTCAAATAAATCATCAATTCGGGGTAAAGGATAACGGTTCTTGACCGTCACCTTGTTCAACTCCCGGTAGTCGATGCACATCCGAAAAGTCCCGTCTTTCTTTCGGACAAACAAGACAGGGGCTCCCCATGGCGATGAGCTAGGTCGGATAAAACCCTTATCCAACAAATCTTGCAACTGAGTGGACAACTCCTGAAGTTCCGCCGGTGCGAGTCGATACGGGGCTCGTGCTATGGGTGCTGCACCGGGTGTCAACTCGATTTGGAATTCGACTTGACGAATAGGAGGGAGTCCGGGCAAATCCTCCGGGAAAACTTCCGGAAAGTCTCGCACAACCGGTATGTCTTCAATTCGTTTCTCCTCCGCGGGTTTCTCAACAATCTGCGCCAAAATTGCCGGATGACCCTTTCGTAGATACTTCTGTGCTTTCATAAGGGTGATGATGCTGTTGGTCATGCCGCTTCTCTCGCCTCGGACCGAAATGATCTCGCCGGAAGGGGTGGTAATATGGACTATTTTATCATGGCATATAATCTCCGCTCGGTTCTCGGATAACCAGTCCATGCCGACAACGACATCGAAACTACTAAGCGTAAAAGGAATAAGGTCGATGTCAAAAACATGACCTGACAGTTTCAACTTACATCCCGCAAGTATATGAGTTGTTACTACAGTTTTACCATTAGCTAATTCAACAGGAAACTTAGCGTCTAACGGGGTTGGAGTAAGGTCTAAAAGTTGGCTAAAGGCTTTCGACACAAAACTCCTATCAGCTCCAGTGTCAAGCAAAATGGAAGCAAAATAATCGTTTACAGGGAACTTACCGGACACCACATGCGGATCATTGCGGACTTGACCCGATCCAATCACAAACGCTCTTCCTTTGCCATTTCCTCCACCGTTAGTGCCACTTCCATTGCCCCCATTGTTGTCATTATGTTTCAGCTTGGGGCAATCCTTCCGGAAATGACCTTCCTGTCCACATTCAAAACATCCCTTAGTCGTCATCGGTTGCTTAGGAGCACCCTTTGCCGCAAGGTCTCCTCTACATTCTTTCGCTTGGTGACCTATCTTTCCGCATCTTTGACACTTGACACGGTCACACTGGCCAACATGATGATAGTTGCACCTGTTGCACTTTGGATACTTCCCAGCATATCCGCTCGAAACCTGCCCGCTACCGTTGTTGTTGGAGTTGTTGTTGTTGTGATTCTGAGTGTTAAAGCTCCGGGTGAACTCGGGTTTACGGTAGTGTTGTTGCGGTGGGAGGTTCGAGGATGAAGATCTGGTGTTGTCGAACTTTCTCTTCCCGCTGTTCGGGTTGCTGTTGTTGTTACTGTTGCTGGCGTGGTCATTACTCGGGTTGTCACGGGCTTTAACAGTCGAACCCCTCGGTGGTAACGCACCCTGGGTCACAGCCTGATCCGTCAGTTTGTGAGCCAAACGGATCGCTTGTTGGATCGTGGCTGGTCTGGAAGACGTCACCATACCCTGAATCTGTGGTGCTAACCCATCAATGTACATCTCTATTCTCTTGCTCGGCGGATCCACCATCCGCGGACACATCACTGCCAACTCGTGCGAACGAGTAGTGTAGGCTTCAATCTCTGAACCCACCATTTTCAACGACCAAAACTCCGACTCTAACTTCGAAATTTCTTCCCTCGGACAGTACTCCTCTCGCATCATGTTTTTGAACTCCTCCCAGTTCATCGCGTTAGCCAGTTCCAATCCAAGGATCTGGACGTTCGAATTCCACCAAGTGAGGGCAGAATCCTCAAGTGTCCCAGCAGCGAATTTGACCCTACTGGCAGGGGGACAGTTACACATCTCAAAGGCCGACTCGGCCTTCTCAGCCCAACGCAGGAAGCCTATAGCTCCCTCAGTGCCCTTAAACGTACTGGGCTTGCAGTCACGGTAGTTCTTGAAGGTACACGTTCCATTCGGACCTCCTGTTTGATTCTGAACGTGTGCGGCTAAAGCGGCCGCGACATGGTCATTCAGCAGAGTTTGGAGTTCAGCTGCAGTCATGCTGATGTTACCACGTCCTCGTCCAGCGTTTCTTCCAGCCATTTCCTAGAATCACAGTATAAAGATGTTAAACATGAATTTTTCTTTCATATACAACACACCATACATGTAATGAAAAGATAAGTAAGAAAGAAATAAGAGACAACATCACATCACAACCACACATTAGTCTAAGTAAAAATTCATGATTAAAACCATTGTATTCGCTACAAAGTATTTCCAATCAATCCTTAAAATCATAGAAAAATAATAGTTAGGATGGAGACAACCCCTCCATCTAAGTGTCATCATCACTAGATGTCGTCATCGGAGGACACCTCTGAATGTGCCTCCTCCTCAGCCGGTTCCTCCTCCGGCTCCTCTTCGGGATCTTCCTCGGGATCCTCTTCAGGCTCCTCTTCGGGATCTTCTTCAGGTTCCTCTTCAGGCTCTGCCTCGGGTTCTGCTGCGTTCTGGGCAAGTTGCATTTGTAGGATATCGCAACGCTCTAACGCTATTTCGGTTCGGGTCCTTGCTTCTTGGAGTTGCTCTTTCAAGTCTATCATTTCGGCTTGCATCTTCATCATAACCTTCGTTTGTTGATCACTAGCCCCTTGCATATCCTTCATTGCCGCCGCCATGCGGGCAATCTCCTCCTTAGTCTCGGTTTCGTCTTTTAACAATCTGGAAACGTTCTCTCTCGTGTAGCGCATGTAACCCACATCACGCTCCAAACATGAAACAACGGCTGCGAGAACTCTCTCTACAGGTTCGGTTATGGGTGGTAGGGTGTTGGGATAAGCAGGGTGGTTCGGGTGTGGCAATGGGGGATCTTGTTCACGGTAGACCATACGTCTGATCATGTTGGGGTACCATTCCCAGCTAACGTCGTTGTCATACAAGCCTCCGGATAGGCGGTACCTCTTCGGTGCAGGAGCTTCGAGTTCCGGGACTACGCGGGGGTGGCGAGGCAGTAGGTAACTGCGGTTCCTTCCCGTGAGCATGCGTCATCGAATCGGATGATGATGAGGGTGGCGTCGACATCCCTACAGGTAAGCCGTGTATGCGCGCGCGTATGAGCGAAAGAGGTAAGAGATAAGATTACAAGACTACACAAACCTATGCAGTGCGTATTATTATAACTAATGGGTCGTCGCGGTTATAGTCTAGTATGCATGCAGTTTCTAGTTCGCTATAACCAATGGCTCTGATACCAATCTGTCACACCCTCAAAATCCACTAACGGAGTTTTACCGTCAGAGGGTGTGAACTGGCAGGATCGGAATCATTAGTTATAACCAAACCAAAGAAAACGTTTAAATGAAAAATAAGTGCGGAAGCGTAAAACCTTAATTCAAAAGTTGCGTCACGCAGGACGACTTAAAACCAAATGTAAATGTTAAAATTAAGTTTGCAGAGTAAGATGTTTAACAATTAATGCATGCTCCTAAACCGCGCGCCCGCCTCGGCTACCTGAGAATAACATACTAAAAGGGGTCAACACGAGGTTGGTGAGTTCACAAGTTATATAAGACAAATCGTTTAGCGTTTGAGTTCAGCGTTTTCGTTAAGTGTTTTGCGTAACCACGTTACGGCGTTTAAAAGTTTTGCGTAACCACGTTACGGCGTTTAAGTGTGTAACCACGTTACAGCGTTTAAGTGTGTAACCACGTTACAGCGTTTAAGTGTGTAACCACGTTACAGCGTTTAAGTGTTACCAGATAATGTTATGTCAAATTATATATCGATAGGTAGCTAATCTATACAACAAGTATTACTAAGTGGTTCGAGACCGAAGCTGACTGTTTATCAAGTGTCCGTCACCAGGTCAACCCAGACCATGGTAAGTGTTAGCCAAAATTACACCCACTCAACCTCCAGTTGAGCTTAGCGTCGGGTGGGGTTTGTCAAACCCAGTAGTACTACTCAACAATGACTCGCTATTCCAAATATTAACCGGTTCGATGCGTGGGACTTCAAGGGTTACGTGCCGCTTAGCCTCTACAAGTGATATATATAATTTATAACAAAATCTTAAATATGTGTTTATCTCAAAAATGCGTTTATCGGAGTATGTTATCTCCCCCAAGTGAAAAACGTTTGAAAACAGTTCAAAGAGCGGGGTAAGTGAAACTCACTGTTTGCGAAGAATATTCCAAATTAGATCACCGAGTGATGCGCGTCGTAGAAAACTCTCTAGCGTTCTAAAATCACAAAGAGATTTTCTAAGTATCGGAACGTTTAACGAGTCTCTAGACTCGGCACATAATACCTATGCACGTATCATGTTTCGTGTTTCGTTTGTGAACCGTGTGTGATTTAAACAAGTACAATTGTGATACGATACACGAGTGAGCAATTACTTTCGTGTCATGTATTAATAACATACTTACAAGCAATTATTCCCGTAAGGGCATTTTGGTCAACAAACAAAGACTAACTAACTATTATTCCCCACAAGGGCAATTTGGTCAATTCATGGCAATCAACTAGCAATTATTCCCCGCAAGGGTATTTTGGTCAAAATACCACAATTATATAAAAACTATCATATTTCATGCATTCCTATACAACTCAGCAGCTAGTTTCATTGTGACAGAATTTCTACTTGAAAGATTGTACTATTTCACCGATCATATCATCTTAATTAATTCACCAAAAATCACCACTGAAACATACATGTCTTAGGTTTCCAGAACATATTTTATATTATTTTTATTCCATATAGATTTCTCATAATGATCAAAACACTACAGTAAACTCATATCAGTCAGATTCATGCACAACAGAATGTTATTTGCAATTCCCGGTAAACGAAAAATCCAATAAATGCAAGACCACTTGGGTTTGGTTCCTAACTCAGTGAGTCAACTTCCAGAAGTGGAACCAACCCAATTGGCCTCGTAGTTCATGAGATATAGAATTTACAATATAACCTAACAGCAGGTCTAACAGCTCAGCTTTGCATCACGTTTTTGTAAAATCATAAAAGTATACTTCCACTTATCCAAAAATTACGAATTTATACTTTATAGAAACTAGACTCAACCTAGTTTACTGCAGTACTCACAATCTCAATCAATTTTCACGTTTACACTTCGTTACAGTCAGTTAAACATCGTATATATATTCTGTCCAGAATCTGTTCACATCAAAACTCAACATCATAACAATCTATGAACTATCATGCATCCATATAACCCTCTAGACACCATAACTACTATCCATGCATATAAATCACACCATACATACAAGATTAGGGTTTGTGTTTTAATTCAAATCAAGAACAACAATCAATCATGCAACAACATCAATCTAGTTATCAATCTATTATCCAACTAACAACTATCATATTGATCACATACATACATATAATCGGCTGAGTTAGGGTTTACATACAACCCATTAAACATCAAAATTACACAACAAGGAGGTAAGAGATGATCAAGTATACCTTCCTAGCACCTAGTTCTTGGATTAATCTCTTGATTGATGTGTGTGTGTGTGATGAAGGTGGACGGCAGCCGTGGATCAAGAGAGGGAGAGAGAGCCGATTTAGGGTTGTAGGTTAATAATAAGTTAGGGTTTGTTTATTAGTGATGTATTTATAATAATACAAGTTACACTCTAGTCCCTCTTCTTTCCAAGTGTTGTTTTTCTAGAACATTCCATCATACTTGCCCAATAAGTTAACATGACCATAGTTTTATCACATAGCACATAATCCTAACACATAATAATCACATAATTATTGTTTTTACGTTTATCGTTTATTTATCAATCGTTTGCGTCAACTCGTTTGCGTTTCGGTGCAAATCCCGAAAGACTACACATGTAGTAAGTGTTACGCGTCATTTAAACCCTAGTTTAAATGTAATGAAGTGTACGTTATAGATTCAACGATCTTAAAGTTTGAATTGACGGAGTTGAGTTAACGGAGTTAACCTGAAATTGACGATTGTCACAGCTCTCAGCAGAAAAGAAAACGATAAACCCAGGCGAGTGCGAGCATTGCAACTTACGATTCATGCCAACTTACCCGATCAGATTCGCGAGGCGCAACTCGAAGCTTTGAAAGATGATAATCTTCCATCAGAACTCATGCGGGGCATGAACAAGCAACTCGAAACCAAATCAGACGGGGTCCGATATTTTGAGAACCGGATTTGGGTTCCACGATACGGAGAGTTGAGAACGCTAGTGATGGACGAAGCACACAAGTCCCGATATTCTATCCACCCTGGTTCAGATAAAATGTACCATGACTTAAAGGCACTTTACCGGTGGCCAAACATGAAGCCGACATTGCCAGCTACATGAGCAAATGCTTGACTTGTGCCAGAGTCAAAATAGAATATCAGAAACCATCTGGCCTGCTACAGCAACCGGAACTTCCAACGTGGAAATGGGAACACATTTCAATGGATTTCATCACGGGACTACCTAAAACCCTGACGGGATGCGATACCATCTGGGTGATCGTTGACCGATTGACTAAGTCTGCACATTTCTTAGCGATTAAGGAATCGGACAAAATGGAAAGACTGACTCGCATCTACATGAAGGAAGTAGTGTCTAGACACGGAGAGCCTGTCTCCATCATTTCTGATCGAGATTCCCGTTTCACTTCGTACTTTTGGAAGTCACTACAAAGCGCACTAGGTACCCGCCTGGATATGAGCACCGCATACCATCCTCAGACGGATGGGCAAAGTGAGCGCACCATTCAGACCTTGGAGGACATGTTGCGTGCATGCGTGTTGGATTTCGGAAAAAGTTGGGAACCTCACTTACCCTTGGTAGAGTTTTCGTATAATAACAGCTACCACGCAAGTATTAAAGCAGCGCCGTTTGAAGCGTTGTACGGACGGAAGTGTCGATCACCTCTCTGCTGGGCAGAGGTGGGTGACAGCCAAATCACTGGTCCAGAATTGGTACTTGAAACCTCTGAAAAGATTGTTCAAATCCGAAACCGCATGGCAGCAGCACGAGATCGCCAAAAGAGTTACGCTGACAAACGCCGAAAGCCTCTTGAATTTCAAGTGAACGACCACGCCAAAAGAGTACTCAAAGTCTCACCTTGGAAAGGTGTGGTTCGCTTTGGGAAGCGAAACAAACTCAATCCACGATACGTTGGCCCTTACCGAATTACTGAGCGCATTGGTTCGGTGGCGTACCGATTGGACTTACCAACAGAAATCAGTGGCGTACACAATGTATTCCACGTATCCAATTTGGAGAAAGGCCTTTCCGATGAAACCCAAGCAGTTCCTTTGGATGAATTGCAAGTTGATGAACAGTTACGCTTCATTGAAGAACCAGTCGAAGTTTTGGATTGGGAAACCAAAACACTCAAGCACAGCAAGATTCCAATCGTTAAGGTTCGTTGGAACTCGAGACATGGACCGGAGTTCACGTGGGAACGCGAGGATCAAATGATGAAAAAGTATCCTCACCTTTTTGAAGGGCTGACCAAACACAGAAAACCGCGAAACCCGACAAACCGTCAGAAATCACCGGAGGTATGAATTAAATTTCGGGACGAAATTTCTTTCTACTAAGGGATGATATGACAAACTGAAAATTTTTCTTACTTTTTCAGACACTCATCACGACTTGACTCAAATTTTCGGGACGAAAATTCTTTAACATGGGAATGATGTGACACTCGTAAATTTCAGGTTAACTCCGTTAACTCAAACTCCGTCAATCCAAACTTAAGATCACTGGATCTATAACGCACATCTCATTACATTTAAACTAAGGTTTTAAATAACGCTTGACAACAACTACATGTGTAGGCTTTCGGGAATTGCACCGAAACGCAAACGAATTGACGCAAACCATTGGTGAATAAACGAAAAACATCAAAACAATAATTATGTGATAATTATGTGTTAGACTTATGTGTTATGTGATAACATTGTATGGAACGTTAACTCAATATGCAAACTAGTTAAAATAAGCTAGAAAAGTACAAATTAGAAGTTGAGGGACCTAGATGTAACATGTTATTATTAATAATAATATTAATCTAAACCCTAACACTCCCTCTCTCTCTCTCAACCCGATCCCCCCCCCCCCTCCCCTTGCTCTTGGCGCCGTCAATCACACACACACATACATACAAGAATTGTTCAAGTTTGTTGAAGATTAAGGTGCTAGGAAGGTATAAACAACTATTCTATGCATCCTTTATGTTTAATTTTGATTTTGAATGGGTTAATCTAAAACCCTAGGTCACGAAAATTATGAATAAGTGTTCTTATGATAGATTATTGCTAGAGGATGATTGATTATGTGTTAGCTATTGATGTTGATGATCGTATGTGATTTTGAACGGTGAAAGATTATTGAATCGTTGATTGTTTGTAAACCCTAGAGGGTTATTACTGATTTTTGTAATTAATCATGCTCGTCACATGTTTTGAGATATGTCGTATGCTTAGGATGCATGTTAGACGATTGTTTGTGCTTGCTGAGTTTTTATAGCAGTGATTGTTAAACTTGAACGATGTGTAACTTGTTGAATATAAAAGCAAACTGAGCTAATTATGAGTCTACAAGGTAGTACTCTGAGTCTAGTTTTCAGAAAGTCCAACCACGCCTAATTTGGAGGTGTTTTGGTTGGTCAAATGATTTAAATATGATTAAAGGTCAAAACTGGTACTGGACAGATTGTAAGTTATGTTTAGACAACTGTAACTAATTATTCATGTGGAAATTGGTTGATATTGTTAACACTACAGGGTGCTATGTTGAGTCTAGTTTCTTTAAAGTCCAAGTTTGTAATTTTTGGACGAGTAAAAGTTAATCTTTATGATTTTACAAAACTGAAGTGCAAATCTGAGTTGTGAGACCTGCTGTTAAGTTGTTTTGTAATTAGCATATCTCATGAACTACAAGACCAAATGGGTTGGTTCCACTTCTGAAAGTTAAATTGTTGAGTTAAGAACCTAACCCAATTGGTCTTGCATTAGTTGGATTTTTCATTTAACGGGAATAACAAATAACATTCTGTTGCGCATGATTTTGATTGCTGTGAGCTTGCTGTAATGTTTTGATCATTGTGAGAAATATATGTAGAATAAAAATACAATAAAATATGTTCTGGAAACCTAATTCATGTATTCTTTTGTGACGATTTTTGGTGAATTAATTGAGATTCTATGATGTTTAATAGAGTAATCTCTCAAGTAGAATCCTGTCTTGATGAAACTAGCTGCTGAACTTTGTGAAAATACATGAAACGTGCTAATTGCTAGGTAATTGTTATGTTTCGACCAATTTGCGCTTGCGGGGAGTAATTGCTAGTAATGTACACCACTAACACTTGACACGTAAATAGTTGTTCACACACGTAACGTATCACTAATGTGCTTGTTAAGTCACACACGAGTCACAAACGAAACACGAAACGTATCTTGTGCATAGGAATTTTGTGCCGGGTCTAGAGACTCGATAATAGTTCCGACTCTTAGAAAATCTCCTTGTTGTTATAGAACGCTAGTGAGAGTTTTCTGCGACGCGCATCACTTGGGTGACTTGTTTTTGGGAATTCTTCGCAAACAGTGAGTTTCACTTTCCCCTTTTAAACTCTTTAAACGATTTTCACTTGGGGGAGATAACATACTCCGAAAACGCTTTTAGATTTTGTTAGTAGATTATATATCACTTGTAAAGGCTAAGTGGCAAACGAAAAACATCAAAACAATAATTATGTGATAATTATGTGTTAGACTTATGTGTTATGTGATAACATTGTATGGAACGTTAACTCAATATGCAAACTAGTTAAAATAAGCTAGAAAAGTACAAATTAGAAGTTGAGGGACCTAGATGTAACATGGTAATATTATTAATAATATTAATCTAAACCCTAACACTCCCTCTCTCTCTCTCTCTCTCTCTACCCGATCCCCCCCCCCTCCCCTTGCTCTTGGCTGCCGTCAATCACACACACACATACATACAAGAATTGTTCAAGTTTGTTGAAGATTAAGGTGCTAGGAAGGTATAAACAACTATTCTATGCATCCTTTATGTTTAATTTTGATTTTGATTGGGTTAATCTAAAACCCTAGGTCACGAAAATTATGAATAAGTGTTCTTATGATAGATTGTTGCTAGAGGATGATTGATTATGTGTTAGCTATTAATGTTGATGATCGTATGTGATTTTGAACGGTGAAAGATTATTGAATCGTTGATTGTTTGTAAACCCTAGAGGGTTATTACTGATTTTTGTAATTAATCATGCTCGTCACATGTTTTGAGATATGTCGTATGCTTAGGATGCATGTTAGACGATTGTTTGTGCTTGCTGAGTTTTGATAGCAGTGATTGTTAAACTTGAACGATGTGTAACTTGTTGAATATAAAAGCAAAATGAGCTAATTATGAGTCTACAAGGTAGTACTCTGAGTCTAGTTTTCAGAAAGTCCAACCACGCCTAATTTGGAGGTGTTTTGGTTGGTCAAATGATTTAAATATGATTAAAGGTCAAAACTGGTACTGGACAGATTGTAAGTTATGTTTAGACAACTGTAACTAATTATTCATGTGGAAATTGGTTGATATTGTTAACACTACAGGGTGCTATGTTGAGTCTAGTTTCTTTAAAGTCCAAGTTTGTAATTTTTGGACGAGTAAAAGTTAATCTTTATGATTTTACAAAACAGAAGTGCAAATCTGAGTTGTGAGACCTGCTGTTAAGTTGTTTTGTAATTAGCATATCTCATGAACTACAAGACCAAATGGGTTGGTTCCACTTCTGAAAGTTAAATTGTTGAGTTAAGAACCTAACCCAATTGGTCTTGCATTAGTTGGATTTTTCATTTAACGGGAATAACAAATAACATTCTGTTGCGCATGATTTTGATTGCTGTGAGCTTGCTGTAATGTTTTGATCATTGTGAGAAATATATGTAGAATAAAAATACAATAAAATATGTTCTGGAAACCTAATTCATGTATGCTTTTGTGACGATTTTTGGTGAATTAATTGAGATTCTATGATGTTGAATAGAGTAATCTCTCAAGTAGAATCCTGTCTTGATGAAACTAGCTGCTGAACTTTGTGAAAATACATGAAACGTGCTAATTGCTAGGTAATTGTTATGTTTCGACCAATTTGCGCTTGCGGGGAGTAATTGCTAGTAATGTACACCACTAACACTTGACACGTAAATAGTTGTTCACACACGTAACGTATCACTAATGTGCTTGTTAAGTCACACACGAGTCACAAACGAAACACGAAACGTATCTTGTGCATTGGAATTTTGTGCCGGGTCTAGAGACTCGATAATAGTTCCGACTCTTAGAAAATCTCCTTGTTGTTATAGAACGCTAGTGAGAGTTTTCTGCGACGCGCATCACTTGGGTGACTTGTTTTTGGGAATTCTTCGCAAACAGTGAGTTTCACTTTCCCCTTTTAAACTCTTTAAACGATTTTCACTTGGGGGAGATAACATACTCCGAAAACGCTTTTAGATTTTGTTAGTAGATTATATATCACTTGTAAAGGCTAAGTGGCAAACGAAATAATGGAAGTCCTTCACACATCGAACCGTTTAGTATTGGAAAATAGCGAGTCATTATTGAGTAGTATTGCTGGGTTTGACAAACCCCACCCGACGCTAAGCTCGACTGGAGGTCGAGTGGGTGTAATCTTGGCTAAACACATTACCATGGTCGGGTTAGACCTGGTGGCAAGGCACATGATAAACAGTCAGCTTCGGTGTCGAACACTTAGTAATACTTGTTGTATAGGCTAGTTACCTATCGATATATAATTGATTTAACACTATCTGGTAACGCAAAAAGCTAAACGCAAAATGCTAAACGCTTTATTTTATATAAACTTGTGAACTCACCAACCCCGTGTTGACACTTTTAGTATGTTATTCTCAGGTAGCCGAGGCGGGCGCGCGGTATAGGATCATGCATTATTTGATACGCTATTGTTTATGCAAACTTGTTTTAAACTGTTATCAATTGGGTTTTAAGTCGTCCTGCGTGACGCAATATTTGTCTTATGGTTTTTACGCTTCCGCACTTATTTCACTTAAATGTTTTCGTATTTTGAAAACTTTATTTATGGTTTGATTGTAACTAATGATTCCGATCCTGTTAGTTCACACCCTCTGACGGTAAAACTCTGTTAGTGGATTTGAGGGTGTGACAGACCGGAACGCTCGCATTCGACTACTTAAAGAATTGACATATATAACATGATTTGTGGCCTAGAAAACGAGCACTATAACTCAACCATCCCAGGTAAGTAAATCACCTTCGATTCTTGGAATCTTTTTGTCAAATGGTCATTTTATAATGTCTCGTTTCCTATGATGGCTACAAACCCGAAATAAACGCAACCTTTAAGGGATTTGAAACAACGGGATCCAAGTTAATCTTGTAATCCATAAAACACAATGAAAATCTACTACTTTTTTTTGCGTTTTAAGGTAAGGATACCTTGGAAATACTATGAAAGTGTGTGTATGTGAACATTTAGGATATTGGTGAATTTTAAACAAGTTTATAAATAAATAACATGTGAAATGAACAATCAATTATAGAGTAAACACGTATAAGCACACGTATAGGACCCTAAGCATAACAATTTTAGGTCGTTACGTTTAACCACCAATCCTAATTGTCATGGCTCTGATACCAATCTGTCACACCCAGACCAAAGGCGGCGGAACATGCTGGGGTGTATCGATTGCCCATAAGCGCATGACACTATTTAAAGCGACAATATTTAACAAACTCATTTAATTTCACAACATCGAAAATGTCATATAACCAAATATTCATAAGTCAAATAAAACAAAATTTAACAAAATATAGCAAATTAAATATTGTTCATTTTTGCTAATATCCTGGCGGTATTTGTGACGTTTTCTCCACCGAAACTCCATAATCAACCTAGATGCAAATCTATAACATTTCATAAAATAAAGTTTGTCAACACAACGGTTGGTGAGCAATTCATAAGTTTGAACAATATGTATGTAGTAAGAAACGCCACAATCTTGTATACAAAACCACAAATAAATAACATGAATTTGGATAATTTGAAGTCGCTAATAAGAATACATTAGCGGCACCGTCTATAAGAGAATACCAAATAGATTCGGATTTCATGAAGTCGTTAATAAGAATACATTAACGGCACCGTGCTATAAGAGAATACCAGTAGCTCACGGGTTTATGAATCAACCTTCCAAAAGCGGTAAACACATAAGCATATAATCATGTAAGCATAGAACACCAAATCGAGCATTTATTTAAGTAAAGTATACAATAACGTTTGTGGTTTTAAGACTCAAGTATAAAGCATTTGATTTGAATAAATATGAATTGTCACCCCAAAACGAAAGATGGAAAAAGGGGTATGAAAGTACTCACTTTCAAGTAATAAACTTGAAATGTTGAGAATTTGGAGATTTGCCAGAACGACGGGTTTAACTTATGAAGCCTAAAATAAAAGAAGTCTTGGATTTAGAAAAGTTGCCTTGTAGCTCTTTAAATAAAATAATTGTTGCAAAAAGTAAACAATTTAAAGTTCAAGTTTTAAAATGTAACTATTTAAGAATTTATAATAATAACCCTTTAAAAATGTGAGTTTGCTCAAAACCGGGTTAAAGTATCTAACCTCAATATTTACTTAACCCAAGTTAAGTAATAAGGTGAGAAAAATGCTAAATGCAAGTTCCTTTGGGACAAAGATACTAAAACGGGTTTTTAACGAGTGTTCGGGTTGTCGGTTCGGGTCTTGACAAATGGTCAAACCCGAAGTCAACTTTCCAAAATATTAATTGTCATGAGATAACTCATTAAAATATAATAACACTTAACCAAGTATGTAGATCTATTGTTTTAGAACTAACAACGTACGTTAAGCGAGTGTTCGGTTTTGTCGATCCAACTATGTTATGAGACCAAGTTGGATCCAACATTTCCGAGTACTTAAGAAAATGATTAAAATCAGTTTATAAACTATTTGTAAAGAAATATACAAGTCTTGATAACTAAAAACACACTTGTGTGTCTTCAACGAGTAGAAATCGGATCGATTCGTTTTCCATCTCACAAGAAGATATATGGATTCCACATACCCATATATCATAGATCTTGTATAATAATGTACAAATGAAAATATTTAAGTTATACAACTACAAAGTCAACAACAAGTCTTTTTAACATAAGTTCAGTTTGGTTCGGTTTCCATCTCATAATGAGTTCATATATGGTCTCCACATACCTAAGACTTGTAAATGTGACTAACAAACTAAAATGAGCAGAAGTTAGGCATAAATAATATGTATAAATAAGTTATGTGTGTGTATATATATATATCAAGAACTCGAAGTCCTCCATGAAGCCTTGCCTTATGACATTCGAAACTTAACCAACCGGAGTCGGTGAAGTAACTAATAAAGGAAACAAGGGGTGTGTATTATATATATGTTGTACCACCATATTCAAGAGTTAGTAATGTTAGATGAACAAGTTGGAATTAAAGATAAACTCAGTTTGACTTTTAGAAGTCAAACCTTCAAGAACACAATGAAAATAACCTTAAGATCTTTGAATTTGAGAGAGAATTTGGAGTTGTAGCAGAGATTAATGGATGGAAATGGTGGTGTATATAAAGGGTAAGTTGAAATGGTCAAGCATAAAGGGTCTTGCATGAAAATGAGGTGTTTTGGTCACATGTTTACATAACAATAACCAAAAAAACGAGCTGCTGATCTGCAGTCTGGTCACACTACGCTCCTAAGTTCTTGCTGTCTTTTCGCGCTACGCTATGGGTGCAAAATCTGATATTTTCATGTTTCAAAAATGGCAGTTTTGGTCCCTGCAGTTCGTTTTAAGTGATTCTTACGCGTTTTAAAGGCCGAAATGAATGTTTTCAAGACCCAACAAGTGTAAAACAATATTGTAACATAAAATCCATCATTTTTATTATATCAAAGGTTTTCGTTTACAAAACGGGTTGGTTTACATCAATAAAGTTTACAAAACAAATACGAATCGAGACCCGAAATTGTCGAATGTCACATACATGTTGTACAATTCTTGCAAAACCCAAAAACTACTAGTATAATAAACTCCTGATAACTTTGTTGTTGAGGTTTTGAACACATCAAGATACTCCAACAAAAAACCGACATGGATCCAAACACTTTCGGGAACCATATCGGCCTCGCGTACATCAACAAGATTGTTATAAAAAGATTGTAGAGTTTGGCGTTGGTGTAAGGCCCCGTTGCCGGTAGCCCTACTTTGGTGTTGGATTTACTCATAAACGCAGTTCTAAAATCAAAGTTAATTAAAAACTTTCGCGGAATAATAAAATAGTCAACCATTCGATACAATCATTCATAATTTGTTTTTTTAAAACATAACATAAAACATAGTGTCAAAACATCACGAAAAATCTTCAGATGCCAGCCTCTTCAGTATTGCCATGTGTCTCCCTCAAGCCAGCTGTCTCAGTCGATTAGGCTGCGTGTATACTAAAAGTTAGCTACGCTGAGTGAGTTCTAGTTAATCAGGCGACGTACAATACATTCACACATTCACATATGCACCCAAGTGTACTTACCTTCCTATTGTCTTACATACTTACGTACTTTCATTCTTTCTTTCGTATTAACATACATACTCTCATTCATACACATACATTTTAAAGAGCCTTCCGCCCTATAACCTTCGCCGATATTATTAGGGTTGGTTCCCTACATTCGCCGATATTATTAGGTTCGGTTCCCTTCATTCGCCGACATTATTAGGGTCGGTTCCCTACATTCGCTGATATTATTAGGGTCGGTTCCCTACATTCTCCGATATTATTAAGGTCGGTTCCCTACATTCGCCGACATTATTAGGGTCGGTTCCCTTGTTCTATCTATACCTTTTGTACCTTTCTATACATTCATAATTATAACTTTCATACGTCCATACATCATCTATACATCATATATATGTCAGTCATAACTTTATACTATCCCTTGACGGCACATGCAATATCCGAAGATCGTTCATGCATCGTCAAGCATTCATTCATACATAAATCACATAAGGCATACACTTACCACTTAAGATAAGTGTATTAACTAATCACATCGAGTATGCACACAGCCCTGAAAACATAGCAAGGAAATGGGGCTAGAAACTCACCTGAATGCGGTTACGTTCACCGTTAATAGTTATTCCTTTCTTCGGTTGGGCACGGCTAACTGTATAATAATTACATGCATCAATTAACTATTGCTACTCATATCGCACATCTATCTTTATATAACCCACAATGAATGGGGGTCCGGGGGCAGCGCCCCTGGCAGCGGGGTTTTAGGGGCGGCAGCCCCTAGAGGGGTCCAAGGGGCAGAGCCCCTAGCTGGGGTTAAGCTGCCAGGTCAGCTTGGAAAAATTTTATTTTCATTAACTGCCTTAACACATTTTCCATTAACATTTTAAAACATTTTCTAAGTTGGGCTTATTTATTTAACTTATGGAAATGAGCCAACTAGATCGTTTGAGGCTCACTGTTTGCTTTTGGGTCCAGCTGGGCCAAGCCCACAGACCATATTAATTCATTAAGTGGCCGAGAACATTGGGTTAGCCGAGAACATCATGTTGGCCGAGAACCATTAGTTTGACCGAGAACTGGTCCTGGCCGAGAACTTGTCCTGGCCGAGAACTGAACCTGGCCGAGAACTCCACTTAGCCGAACACCCATGTTGACCGAGATCACATGGTTACCGAAATCGATGGTTGACCGAGAACCACGAGGTTTGACCATGGATTCTCCTCCTTGGCCAAAAACCCCCAGCTTAGTTCATCCTTCAATCCTTTTTCATTTCTAACAGCCCCCGTAACATGTTCTAAGGTTCATATTATGAACTTTTAATAATCATTCATCATCATTCTTACCCGATTAAACCCATTACTATCATGGTTTCAAGATCTATCCCGTTTTTAGGCATAAAGTTTGGACCTTTATAAATTTATAACGTTCTAGGCTAGATCTAGGGTTCATCTTGAGCCGTTTATACCTATGAGCCCATACCGTCCATTTTAATCATCAAGTTTGCATTTTTACAAGATATCTAGGTCCAATCTACTCTAGGGTCAAGTTTCATGGCTAACCGATCATAAAAACGTAACCTTTAATCATAGAGAACATACCTTTTGATGCTTCTCGGTTACGGCTAGCTTGATATAGGATCTTGGACTCATTGTTCTAGCTTGTATGGTTGAAGATCTAACGTGGTTATGATCGATTTAAGGTTTGGATTTGATCTCGGCTCCTAGTTCTTGCTTGCGGCCGAAATGGAAAGGATGGGTGAGGGTTTTAGGCTTAGAGAGAGAATAAGATGGATATTGTGGATGGAAATAGAAAGGTTTAGGGTTTAAGGGGTATTTATACTCTCTTAAGCCCATGGACCTAAGACCCATCTTTCCTCTTTAGTCCATGATTAATCCATTTAATCTACTTAGTTATCTTTCTCTCTTATTATTATTATTTACTAACCCAAGTAAACTTTTCCGTAACATAATATGTAAAATATATTATGAACTTTTAATAATCATTCATCATCATTCTTACCCGATTACACCCATTACTATCATGGTTTCAAGATCTATCCCGTTTTTAGGCATAAAGTTTGGACCTTTATAAATTTAAAATGTTCTAGGCTAGATCTAGGGTTCATCTTGGGCCGTTTATACCTATGAGCCCATACCATCCATTTTAATCATCAAGTTTGCATTTTTACAAGATATCTAGGTCCAATCTACTCTAGGGTTAAGTTTCATGGCTAACCGATCATAAAAACGTAACCTTTAATCATAGAGAACATACCTTTTGATGCTTCTCGGTTACGGCTAGCTTGATATAGGATCTTGGACTCGTTGTTCTAGCTTGTATGGTTGAAGATCTAACGTGGTTATGATCGATTTAAGGTTTGGATTTGATCTCGGCTCCTAGTTCTTGCTTGCGGCCGAAATGGAAAGGATGGGTGAGGGTTTTAGGCTTAGAGAGAGAATAAATGGATATTATGGATGGAAATGGAAAGGTTTAGGGTTTAAGGGGTATTTATACTCCCTTAAGCCCATGGACCTAAGACCCATCTTTCCTCTTTAGTCCATGATTAATCCATTTAATCTACTTATCTTTCTCTCTTATTATTATTATTTACTAACCCAAGTAAACTTTTCCGTAACATAATATGTAAAATATTATTTTAAAACTTGGGATGTTACAGTTGGGCAAAAACACACTTGAGCATATGACAAGTTGAGTTCCAACGGGTTGGAACGTCCCATTTCGGCCCCAAATACTTTCTTTCAACTGACTTAAAATAGTTCTTATATTCAAGATGTCTTGTTTTACCACTTTTGAAAACATCTTGTAACATAAGTCTAAAGAAACTTAAATCTTCACAAATGTTTTCATTGTCGAGACCTTTTTAAACAACCAAATTGATGATATGCGCAACACATCGAACAGGAAAAAAATCCCCGTAACAAGGTGGTGAATATTTAATGATACATTTTTCGGCCGCCTTTGTATTGTTTGATGCGTTGCCAAACGAAATCGAAAATATTTTATTTTTCAAGTTGTAAGTCGTTATAACTTCATCAACCAATTCAAACAATTTTTTCGGCAGTATGTGGGAACGAGAAGTTTTCAAAAGCGATGGTGCATTTCATCAATTGCCATGTTACCGGATCAACCCAATGAGCGATGACACATATGTATGACTCGGGTAACCCGTGTGGTGCCGACCAAACATCGGTAGTTATACTAACCATCGCTTGTAAAGAATGAAAAAACTCGATTAACTCTTTTTTTGCACACTCCCACAACTTGATACAATGACGTCTTAGGGTAGTACGACTGACATGTGTGTATCGCGGTTGTAGAGTTTCCCGAAACAACGACGTCAAATCCGAGTCGTCAAAGTGGTTAAACGGAAAACCTCGTTGAATAACGAACTTTGCTATTCTACCTTGAACTTGGTTCGTGTTGTAACGAAATAGTGTAGCATCTTTACCCAAGTCCACTTGGTCGGTTGCGCGAATGCCTTTCAAGGCCTTGCAAAAATGGCTTCTCGATGTGCTTTCTCAAAGTCGAGTTGGAATCGTGCTTTAAGAAAATTCCACAAAGTTTGCAACGAGCCTTTTGATCACCTTCGATATGGATAACCAAATCCCAATTCTTCCATACTTCTTTGTTGAGGGTATGGTTGACGACCGCAAGAACTCGTGGGTCATCTTGAGCACGAACCGGTTCAATAAAAGCGTTCTTGTTAGCCTTGTTGTTAGTATTTTTGTGGGTGCCATAATATTATTGAGTCGGATGGTCGAGTTTGTTAAACGAGAAGTACTTTAGATTGTTTTTGAGCTTGATGGTGAAAAAAGGGGTGAAAAACAATTTATATAAAGGATGTGACAAGAAAAACCGGTTCCAACGACTATATTACCGTTGGAACCGGTTACAACGGCTATTTTTCTCTCAAAAACCGGTTCCAACGGCTATATTACCGTTGGAACCGGTTCCAACGGCCGGTTATTCCGGGTAGGAACCGGAACCAGTTCCAAAATGGAACCGGGTACGAACCGATTGAGGATATAATATGTGGAACCGGGTACGGATTTCGGGTATATAAATACCCAAACCGAGTATTAGGACCACCGAGTACGAACCGGGACCGGTTTTTTTTTTCACGTCTAACTGGATCAAGCAATTGTGAATTTGTGATGCTTCTAAACCCGAACTAACGAGATTGGTCAAAAATAATAATAATAAAAAGCAAGTGGTAGAGCGATGGTCACAACATAGACTTCCTCGAGTATGTGCATATCAAATAAACAGACAGTTGAACGAGTTTTTTTGAGCCAATCACCGGTATATTCACAGCGAAACTGGGCAAACATTTTCAACACAAGCGTAATGCACTTGTAGAATTTTTTTATTTAAGTTTGGACCAAAACTATGAATAATTCAAAATTCAAAGAATATGGTTATGTAATCACTAAAAATACTAACTTCACTCACCATCAACTCTTTCTCACATAAAGCGGGAACCTAACCCCACGCTCCCGAAGCCGATCAACGACACTATACAGATACTCAAAACTAGGCTTCCATTTAATATTGAAATCGTCACGAATATCAGGATGCGTCTCAAACCATTTCTTCAACATCCCGTACATATGATCAATAATAATTTTCCACCGAACAGGGTACTTCTCACAAAGTTGTAAGTACTCCACCACCAAGTCTCCTCGGTCCAGTTTCCCGTCTTCAAAACCATCTTCAACCCATTCACCAGTTCTGAACCCACCAAATAGTGCCAGGTTGTCAAGCAGAGCCTCAGCTGACATCACCCCTTCAACACCTGTAGTTGCATGTTTCGTTTATTTTTGTTCATATGATAAATGAACGGACATCAACATGAACAGAACTGTTTGTTCATTTAGTTAAAGAATCAGCATGGATATATGTCATTATGTTCGTGAACGTTTGTTTATTAGGTTCATTTGTTTATGTTTTTTAGTTTACGTTCGATTTAGTTCATTTGTTTATGTATTCGTTTGATTTTGTAGGCTTATTACAAATTAATTTAGTTTTATGAGATTCAAATATCACCCATTACAATTTAGTCTGGTCATATTAAAATTTAGGCCTAACAAATTAATTTACACCTTTACTTTAAATTGGTGTTTGGTAAGTTATATCCAGATACGTTTGTTTGTTTATGTTCGTGAATTGTTCGTTTAACTATTAACGAATGAACATAAACGAGCATGAACATGTTCATTTTGTTAATGAAGGAACACGAAGGAGAAACATCTTTGTTTAAGTGTTTGTGTTCAATTGTTTTTCGGTTAAAGTTAAACGAACACGACCATGCCTCTTTAGTGGCCATTTGGTTTGTTTACAAGCCCACATGTGTCGGTTCGGTTATGGGCTAGAACCAAACCTATAACTGATGTTTTCGATTTTTATAACTGATTGGTTTCGGGTACAAATGGTTCGGTTTAGAGGTTTTTAAAAAACAAATGGTTTGGTTAAGTTGGTTAACCAGGCTTTGGATGTGAGTGTATTAATCCATATCAATTTATATTTTGTTTAAACAGATTACTAGCAATCTATTTGTTATTATAGATGAGTATAATTTATTTATTAAAGAATTGATAAACTTTAACGACTTATAAAATATTATTTTTAAAAGTTAAAAAATGCATGGGTTGAGTTTTATGTCAGTTCAGTTTGGTTAATTTGGTTATTTATACACATAACCATAATCGAACCATATGCTTGTAAACGGACTGAACCGTTTGGTGGGAAGTGCGTTTGTTTAAGAAACAAACAACGAAACATAACATGAACAAAAGTTGTTTATTTAGTTAAATGGACGAATATGAACGCATGCCTCGTTCGTTTGTTTACGCTCATTTATGTTCGTTAGTTTATGTCGGTTTAAGTTTGTTCATTTACCTTCGTTAATACATTCGTTAAAATTTTTAGGCCTAATACAGTGGAGTTTGGTTCTAGTAGCTTTTCAAGCCCAATACATTGTTGTTCACAATTACTTTAAATTGGTTTGAGCTTAGTTAAGTTCAATCATCTATGTTTAGTTATGTCCGTTAACCGTTCGTTTATACGGTTAACGAGCCCACATAAACGAACACGTCCATTTTCTTAGCAAAACGAACACAAGCAAGAAGACCTCGATCGTCTGTTCGGTTAATATTAAACAAACAAACAAACACGAAAATGTGTTCGTTCGGTCCATTTACAAGTCTAGTCGGTTATTTCAGTTATAACAAAAATTCATAACCGAACCATCAGTCTCTCAGCCGACTGGGTTATTTGGGTCAAGTTTGTCACGTCTACCTGTAGTTATCAAGCAGTTTTGGACATCCTCCATGTGACGAATATTCCCGTTAGCAAGAACCGGGATTTTGACCGCATTTTTGACGGATTTAATGGCATCCCAGTTAGCCCTTTCTCGGGTTCTCCCGTCCCTTGTTCGGACCGTGAACTGCTATGAGTGAACATCCGGCATCTTCTAGTAGCCTGGCATAGTTTATCGTGTCTTGCAGTTGAGGAAATAAACGGATTTTGCAAGATACTGGGACTGTAAGGTTACTGGCTAGTTTTTCGACTAGAGATTTAACGAGTGGAAGATCGTCCATAAGAAAGGCGCCATAGTTTCCACTCCGGGCAATTCGTTGAGGGCACCTGAACACATAAAACTGTTAAAACCGACTGAACCAGACTGATGATTATGCAGTATGTGTAATTGTGTAGTATATCCATGATTGAAAAAAAAAAAAAAATCAGTTGAAACATTCTAGTTCTAGTAATAAGAAAAAAGCAAGCTTACTATACTACCCCAAATTAATGTCAACATAATCACATAGGGATTCCACTCGATATGCTGCTTCTGGTAAGATATCTGGATGGTTTCCAGAGAACTGAACAAACAATGGCCGATCATCCTGACAGGTGCTAAACTCTCTGGACCGAAACTTGCTACTCTGGGCAAAGGTGCGAGAGTGAAGCATAGGGGTGTAGGCAGCTTCCGCGCCGTACTTCCGGCAAAGCATTCGGAACGGCAGCTCGGAACCGTCGTACATCGGCGCCACTATAAGCTTCGGCTGCTTTATTTTCTTCCAGTGGGCCCACGCTTGCCCTTCGGTTTCGCCGGTGGGGAAATGACACTGATGATTGTTGATCGTGAAACCGGATAGACTGTTTGCTGATGTCATTGCTATGCTAGTACAGGCAGGCAGGATAAACACTTCCTGCGGTGCGCCTTCTTTTACTTATTCATTGACCGGTATCAAACCGTGCAATGCGGCTGCGACAACAATTTACTAATTATTTCTGTTATATAATATGTCTGCTAGCTTTCCGCATCGTTATTGTCTATACTCTAATAATAATGAACACAATAATAACTAAATTATAAACAAAGTAATTTATAATATAACAATTACAATTGACTTTGTGCTCTCAGTGTTGTAACTTTCGCTGGTATTGTTGTACCTTGTTTCCTTTAATTGGCTTGCCAGGTGTTGTTGGTTCTTGCTACGTGTCTCTTATTTTTACAACCCACGTTCCACCATTTAGGCCACTGTTTCATCGTCATATTAATTTCTACTAAAACACTTATTTTTGATAGTTTTCATCTTCTTCGAATCTATGGTGTGCTTATGTCTGGATTTTAGTTATTTGCGGTTATGATTCCTTACTACGTTGTTTGACATTGTGTTTTTGTGTCGCGGGTTTATGCAGCCGGAAGTGGGTCCGTGGTCTGAGATCGCCTTAGGTAGGTGTGTTTGTTGTCTTTCATACTTTGTCTCTTTTTTGTTGCACTCCGATGGTTGTCTTGCATTCCAGTTGTTCAACCAAATGTCTATAGTTGGTGGTCTTTGTTTTTGCATTTGGTTAGTGTTAGGATGATTATGTTTATTTGTTGTTCTTCATCTAAGTTTGTGGTTCTCCGTCTCTGGTCGTAGTTTGTTGTTGTCCATCGGTGATGAAATTTAGTTGTCAAATTGTATAACACTGATGAAATGGTTTGGTTTTCTGGCATGCATGCTAGGTGTTTGATGAAATGCTTTGGAGATATTTGTTTTTGGCTGAAGGGGTGTACGCGTGCAATGTGGGTAGGATGTGTAGTTGCACGTAATATGCCACTTTTAAGGCTTCTTTCTCACTATGCTTTCTTCGATTACATGATTTCGCCGTCTATTTCACGCCCCCCTCTATCGATTTCGCACCTTTACATTCATCTATTGTTGTCGTGTTCAATTTCAGAACCCTTGGTAGCGTTGGTGTGGTGGTGGAAGTGGTTGGGCGGGCCAAGTTCTGTAGTCACCGGTTGTTGCCACGGTTATGAAACGTTTCGTAATCCTATGTGGCGTTAGTCTGGTGGGGAATGTGCTCTTAGTCAAAGATGGTTTCCGTTAGGTCGTTAGGGTTTTGACTCATAGTAAATTCATGTTCGTCTCTGTGTGTATTATGGTTGTTTAAGAATAACTTGCTTATTTTGTTTTGCAGGTCAAATTTTGAGGACCATTGCGGTAGCAGTTAGAAGGCGGATTATTGGTCGGTGTAAAACTATTGAGTATTGTTCAAGCAGGTTATTCCTTTATAGCCTATGATTTTAGTGACGTATAAGAAATACATTCGATTATTAAATTGTGCAACATGTTTAATAGTTTATGTATATGATACCATAAGTATAAGAAAGACATTTGATTATTAAATTGTGCAATAATATTATTTAAATTACTTGATATTTTGATAATATAATAATGTGATAAGATGAATAGGTGAAAAGCAATTTAATAATAGAGTGTATATTGTTTTGATTGGCTCGTGGTAACCGAGTCTTGATGAATGAAGGATTTGTATCCGATCAAGAGAATATTAATGTATTGAGTGTATAAATAGATCGAATCAATAGATCTTGATTCAAAAGTGATCTAGGAAGTAAGAAATTTATTATTGCATAACTAAATAATAGAATAATTGAATAATTAAATCAAATCATAAATTGTTTTGTATAAAATCAAATAAATAAACAAATAAACAAATAACGAATGTTCTTCGATGTGTTGGGTTTCCCATGAGCTTTCCATGGAATTTTGTTTCATCAGCTTATTAGCATATCAAAACCAAAACAAATGTGTGAGTTGGCCTCCCATGAGCGTTACATGACAATTTGAATGATCCAACTTAATTAACGAATTAACGAATCAATTGAGTTTGTCGGCCCATGAGCGTTACATGGCGATTTAACCGACCAAACTAAGTAACGAATAAACGAACTCAAGCATATGTACAAGATTATGGAGTTTGCCGCCCTATGGTTTAAATTGAGCCAAGAAGTATCTAGGGGAGAAAGCAAGGTGGCCACGAAAGAACGAGAAGTTAACCACCTTCAAAGACAAGTCTAAGTGGTGTGCTTACCACAAATATTTTGGCCACACGACGGATGAGTGCATTGGCTTAATGAGGGAGATCGGATACCTCCTAAGCAAGGGCCACTTCAAAGAGCTTTTGGGATGGAAGAAATCCAAGATCCAAGATCCTGAAGATCTACCACAAAAAGCAACGCCACCACCACCAGACGCTCATGTAATCAACTTCGTCTGTAGAGATTATGACATACTTCAAACTTCCTGTCATGAAGAAGAGTTCAAGCTAGATGATGAAAGAAGGCCACTCATCTCCACTACTCGAATAACTGATGAAAGGATATTCTTCGGTTCGAGCATCCAGGATCCTCACTAGGTATAACTTGATATACAAATGGTCAATTTCATCTCTGAAGGATCCGACATATGTGGAACATCTTTTTCCGCAGCAAAAAGGCTCGCCAAAGAGATCAAGTTGGACAACGGAGACCGACCAATAGTATCCACCACTTTGACGACAGATAAAAGGATCTTCTTCGATGAAGAAGATAAACTGAACATCCAGGATCCTCACCATGACTGTTTAATTATTACTTTATTTATCGCTAACCACTATGTACGCAGGATCCTAGTGGATGGTGGAAGCACAGTCAACATTATCCAGCACGATGTCCTCAAGAAAATGAACATTCCAGATTCCGAGATAGTCCCAAGAACATCAGTACTAGTCGGATTCAGCGGAGAAACTATGAAGACATTGGGGGACATCAACCTGCCAATTTATATAGAAGGGCTAAATTCATATCAAAAATTTTGCGTTATTGATAACCTTTCTTGTTGTAATGTCATTTTAGGTAGGCCCTGGCTGCATGGAATGAAGGCGGTGGCCTCAACTTACCATCAATGCATCAAACTACCTACCCCATGGGGAGTTGTGAAGATAGTTGGTGATCAAGCAGAGGCCAGGAATTATTATTCCTCATCAATGAAGCCAACATCCATGCAAAATATAGCATATCAACCACAGCAACATCTTAGGGACGTGCTGGAAGCCCGGGAGAAAGAATTAAAGGAAGTATCCTTAGACCCCAAGGATCCAGATATAAAGGTGTTCCTAGGATCCAGTATCCCCAGTAAGATCAAGTGTGATTTGGTATTCTTCTTAGCACGAAGAAAATCCACCTTTACCTTCAAACATTCAGATATGACAGGTATTTCAGAGGAGGGGCAACATACCAAAGACTGGTCAACATGATGTTCAAGGATCAGCTAGGCAAAACCATGGAAGTCTACATAGACGACATGGTGGTGAAATCAAAGAAGGTTGAGGATCACCTCAGAGATCTCGAAAAATCTTTTAATATACTTGACCAATATAACATGAAACTGAATCCGTCAAAATGCGACTTTGGTGTTAAGGCTGGAAAGTTTCTGGGGTATATGGTGACTAGAAGAGGAATTGAAGCAAGCCCAGAGCAGATTGAAGCCATCATCAACCTAAAGTCGCCTGCAAACGCCAAGGATGTCCAAAGACTAACGGGAAGAATAGCTGCACTCAACCGATTCATCTCAAGATCCTCCGAGAAATGCAAAGACTTCTATGATATTCTTAGAAAGAATAAGAAGTTCGAATAGACAGAAAAGCATGAGACTGCGCTTAAATCCTTGAAGGATTTCTTATCCTCAGCTCCATCCCTGATGAAACCTGTTGATAGAGAATCCTTGTATTTATACCTAGCAGTTTCAGGTAATGCAGTGAGTGCTGTTCTCGTCAAGGATCATGAAGATGAACAACACCCTGTATATTATATAAGTAAGAGTCTGTTAGATGCAGAAACCAGGTACTCTCACCTTGAAAAATTAATTCTTGTTTTAATTATGGCTTCTACTAAATTAAGACATTACTTTGAGACTCATACTATTATTTTGAAAACTAATTATGCTGTTAAGAATGTTCTTAGAAAGCCAAAATTGTTAGGTAGAATGGCTAAATGGGCTGTAAAACTGAGTGCATACGACATTTAGTATGAACCTAGGACAGCTATCAAGTCATAGGCACTCGCAGACTTTGTGGCTGATTTCAGCAGTGACATGCAGAAAGAAGCCTACATAGAGGTTCAGAAACTAGATGTAACCAAGGATCCTTGGATCCTCTTCATAGATGGAGCATCCAACGTAAGAGGAACGGGATTGGGTATGCTACTGAAATCGCCACAGGGGTACATAATACCCCAGTCCATTACATGTGAATTTCAAGCTACCAACATTGAGGCAGAATACGAAGCACTCATAGCAGGTTTACTTTTAGCCAAAAGTATGAGGATCAGGTATCTTCAAGTTAATATGGATTCTTTACTCATTACTAACCACTTTAACGGTTCTTATACCGTAAAAGGTGAAAATATGATCAAATATTTAAAAATTGTAAAGGAATTAGCAAAATCCTTCGAAATGTTTAGTATAGAACAGGTACCAAGAGAGGAAAAATGCTGGGGCAGACGCCTTAGCAAATTTAGCCTCATCCCTAAAAATCCCAGAAGATACGAAGATTCCAATTATTCACATAATCTCACCAGCAATACGAGAGCAAGAAGTTGGGGGAATAACAAGTGATAAGAAGATTGTACTTTGGGATCCATTATCCTCAGACAATCAAGGATCCTGGATCCTTCCAATCAAAAAGTACATTCAAACTGGAGAAATCCCAGCTACAGAGAATCCGAAATCCTTCAAACTCAAGGTATCACAATATATTTTATTAGATGATATGCTATACAGAAAATCTCTTGCAGGTCCATACTTGAGATGCATCGAGGATCCTGAAATCCAATAAGTACTTAAAGACTTTCACGAAGGAGATTGCGGCAACCACACAGGAGGAAGAGCATTATTCTCCAGGATACTTAGAACTGGGTACTTCTGTCCGACAATGTAGAAGGATGCAGTAGAGTATTCGAAGAAGTGTGATGCCTGCCAAAGACATGCAAATATCCTTCATCAATCAGCAGAACCAATGTATCCTATATCCTCTTCATGGCCTTTCATGAAGTGGGGAATGGACATTATTGGTAAACTACCAAAGGCACCAGGTGGAAAGGTCTTTATGCTTGCCATGACGGACTACTTCTCTAAATGGATTGAAGCAGAGGCATTCGTACAAGTCCGAGAAAGGGAAGTTATATCCTTTATTAAACAAAATATTATAACTAGATTTGGCATTCCCTCTGATATTATTTGTGATAATGGTTCCCAATTTATTGGGAAAAGAACAACTAACTTTTGTGACAGCTAGGGCATAAAGATGATTACTTCAACACCAGTGCATCCTCAAGCTAATGGTCATGCGGAGTCTAGCAACAAGATCATCATCAACAATTTAAAGAAGAAGCTAGCATCCAAGAAGGGAAAATGGGCCGAGGAACTACCATATGTTATTTAGGCCGACAGAACAACACCCAAGAATGCAACAGGCCAAACACCTTTTTCGTTGGTATTTGGATCAGAAGCAATAATCCCAACAGAGATGGTGGTTCCTACAGCAAGAACGAGCATCCGTGATCCTAAAGCCAATGAAGAAATCCTTCTTGAAGACTTGGATACTATTGAAGAACTCGGAGACCTAGCCAAGATCAAAATGGGAGCTTATCAACAAAGGGTAGCTGCGGCATACAACAAGAATATAAGGATCAGAAGATTTCAAGAAGGAGATTTAGTTTTGAGGAAAGCCTTCCAAAATACTACCAATCCGGCTTATGGGAAGTTAGCACCCAAATGGGAAAGACCTTATCAGATTGAGTCGGAGGCAGGAAAAGGGGCATATCATTTGCTCACAATTGAAGGCAATAGATTACCAAGGGCATGGAATGCTGTCCACCTCAAGAAGTACTTTTTCTGATCAGGATCCAATATCTTGAGAGGATGTGTTATCCTTACAGGATCAAGGATCCCTAAAATTGGTAATACCTATCCGATTACTTATCCTTTTCAATTTCTTATTATCAATTAAAGGATAACGTATTCTTAATATTTTGTTCCTTCCAAGTTTTAAATATCAATGCAGGATATTATCAAGATGTGTAATGATCAAGAGATTGGCCACCTCTCCTTTACGTTCAAGGTACTATATTATTTCCCTTGGCCTAGCCCACGTTTGGATATGATCCTCGATGGTCAAATCCTCTAAGGTTTAAAGGTTTTCACCTTTCTTATAAATAGAGTTTATACACTCTCTCCTGGAGCGCACGTTATCCAACAAAGAGTCCGGGGCAGCAGGACCAGTATACGCTTAGTGGCTGACAATTTCGTTGTCTTTGGCTATATGGAGGATCCTAAGATTTATGGTAGACGTACCATACCACCTGTTTATAACGTTTTTACGTTATCTCAAGACAAAGGTTTCTAACATTTTCATGTTAGCTAAGGTTTATAACGTTTTCACGTTATCCCAGTTTTGGGCTTGTCCCCAGTTTTGGGCTCGTCCCCAGTTTTGGGCTTGTCCCCAGTACACGGGCTTGTCCCCAGTTATTTTATGGGCTTGTCCCCAGCTTGACGGGTTTAATCCCAATTAGTATTATGAGTTGTTTGTAACAGATTTACAAAGTTTTTCATGAAGACAAAATTCTAAGGATCCAAAATCCTAAAAGGATCACTAAAGGTTCAGTTCTTATGGTAACTCAGGTCTATCTAGACCTTCTGGTATGATTTCTATTAATAAATTTGTATTGTCACAATTGTAATAATGTTAAACATTATTAGGGTCACTCCTTTAAAGATAATCTGTTATAAAAGCTTTTACCGATTTTTAAGGATATCTTATCCTAAAGTTTGTTCTCTAAGAATACTTTATCTTAATTATTTTCCTAAGAATCATTTATCTTAAAGTTTCTTACTTAAGTTCATTTTTCGAAATTACTAAAGTTATTTCAAACAAACTTTTAAAATAAATGACAGGTAAATAGCGAAAAGATTTATATTAATTAAAATAAGTCACCGGGACTTATCCAAAATTCTTAACCCGGACTTCACCATGTAAAAGATGAACCATCCATATGGGTTAAGGGAGTACTACTAACCGATCATGTGTGCAGGAAAATTAAAAACAGAGGCAACAAAGGCTTCATCCCCACAAACAGAGGATTCCTCCACCTTTGTCATCCCCGCAAATTGTCTTAAGGATCATGGATCCTTTATCCTAGCTACTACTATTTATTACAAACCAAGATAATTGTTCAAGAAAACATCAACGCAAAATGAAAAAGTGGGCTCGAGCCTTGTCTTCTTTATCCTTCATCGCCCACCTACACTGCATCTTCACCCTCTGCAGCACCTTCTCCCTCACCAGATTCAACCACCTCCTTGACGCCACTAGTCCCAACCTCATTTTCCTCAGCCATCTCCTCATCTTCTTCACCGCCAAGAGCTTCCAGAGCATACTTCCATTTGTTCACGTCCCAGGTCGACTTACCAAAAGCAGATTCATTGGTCTCCATTGCCATCTTGATCCGTGCTTGGAAGACCGACCTAGCGGCCCACATCTTGGCCTCCTCAGTAGCCTACTTCACAGCTTCCTGGTGATGGGTCTCCGCTAAGGATAGCTGATCCTCCAACTGGGTCCTTGGAAAGTTGGATCATTTCCTTATCCTTGGCAACCACGGCCTTCCCTAGTCCTGACAGCTTCTCACTCATCTGACTGATAATCTTTTCATAATGCTCTTTGAAAGCATTCATAGCCTATCATCAACAAAGAAGTATAGGTTACAAGGATATTGGATCCTTAAAAGCGATATTACAGGATAAGGGATACTTACATTCAGGACCGTGTCATAGTGAGTCTCGGGATCAGAAGATCTTTTCCTTTTAGATGCGGCAGACTTGGCTCTGGTCGTAGCAGTCTTAGGCTCGGAACTTGTTGTTGTTTTCAAGGCTTCTTTCTTGATGTCCGGAGAGGTGACCATGCAATCAATATCTTCCAAGGAGAACCTACTGGCTGACTTCTGAGATTTATTGGCGCCTGAAAAGGAAAAAGTTAACAGATAAGTTTTCTTATTCTAATTTTATTTATCTTAAAATTATTGACTTACTTGACATGTTGGAACTTGAAGAAATATCACAAAAAGCTTCCACAAAACATGGTTGAAAAGTTCTAACCTCAGTATCCAGTGCTAGGAACCGTTTTGTCTTTTCTTCTGTGCCAGGTAACTTGCCCAAAGAAGCAAAGTTGTCAACTGCAAACAAAAAGGAAAATTCAGAATTAATGTTAAAGCATTAAGGATCCAGGATCCTACCCTTTCTATCTCGGGATCTGTGAGTTTACAAATCTCGGTAAACGGGTTAGCTATGTGACATTGTGGTTCCATTTCCGACAACTCGGAGTTATCGGAGGGTTGTTCAGAAGGCTTAGAGGGAGACGGAGAAGAAGAAGATGAAGTAGTAGACCTTGTTAAAGAAATTAAAGAAAAGGGTAAGAAGGATACCTGATGCGTCGGCTGAAGGTATGGTTATAATCAAAGATATAGGGCGGCATATATAGACGGTTATTATTAACCTGGGGGGCTAAATGGTAAATATTTCTAGCAAAGTCGTCCCATCTATCAGTTTTCATAGTAACTTTGAATTTCAAAATTACAGCTATGTTCCACTATCACCCGCCATTTTAGGGGCAATTGTTAGGGCATGAATTTTATGCTGAGGATCCTTAATCCTTAACTATCTTATGGATAGATTATCCTTGAGATATGTAACAGGTTATAAAGGATCAATGACCCTCGGTATTATTTGTTTACTAATGATTGCGTTTAGTATGGTGATGTGTTAGACAGGTATAACAATTTTAAGGCGTGCTTGCATCATTTATCCTCATGGAGTATTCTCTAGCTGGAGTATGGATCCAGGATCGTCATTGAACTTATCTAGTAAAGGACGACTTAGTGAAGATTGTTGTTTAATTGTCAACAACGGCTCTTAGACTTGTTCTTCCACTTATTTCGCTACCGGACTCTTATGGCACGTGGTCAAAGTAATGGGGAGCGGCTAGTGGAGGACTTGCGGATTATTAGGAATTGTTGTTAATAATATTTTCTTTATAAACTGAGTTGGGATCAACATTAGAACACACACAAACTCGCGTATTCTAGCTACTATGATATTTTGTATCCACACATAGCATTCATTGATCAACAACTCCACAACACTTGTAACCACCTTTTATCATTAATAAATTCGACGGTGATAGTTTTCACCGTCCGGGGGTTTTTTGTGCCAGAGGTTATAATAATCACATACCATCCGACCAAAGATTACCTTGTTAATCTTTGACCGAAGCAATTCGACCAAAGATTACCTTGTTAGTTTTTGACCGAAGTAAGATTATCATAATCAAGGGTTTTTTCCATCGTGATCAAATCATTGTGTTCATCAATATTACGATTATATACTCGCTATTGTCTTGTTAGCACTATACCTCACTAAAAAGATTTGGATATATTGTCCTTAGTTAATTTTTATCCACAACAGTGATGAATCCCTTAGGGATTTTGTTACGAGGTTCGGTAGAGAAGCTCTGGAAATCCCTAATCTTGACATGGCTACTGCTGTTAAAGCATTTAAGATGGGACTTCAGAGGGGCTCCCCCTTTTATGATGATATTGTGATGACTCCTTGTAGGTATTTAGATGAAGTCAGAAATAGGGTACTCAGATTCATACGATTGGAAGATGACAAAAGGATCCAGGATCATCTAGGGAATCAAACAAAGCAAGAATCCTCTGACAAGAAGCAAGGATTCTTGTTGAAGAACAACAACTCGAAGCCCTACTCTAAATTCAACAATCAAAACGTTCGCGCTCTTGAAGAAGAGGATGATGATGAGGATTACCCCAGCATTTCAGAATATTGTTTCTCCATAGATACCCAAGGCTTAAATTGTTCCATGAAGGATCTACGGGAAAAAGCAAGGTGGCCCCGAAAGAACGAAAAGACAACCACCTTCAAAGACAAATCTAAGTAGTATGCTTTCCACGAAGACTTTGGCCACATGACAGATGAGTGCATAGGCTTAAGGAGGGAAATTGGATACTTCCTGTGCAAGGGCCACTTCAAAGAGCTCATGGGAAGGAAGAAATCCATGATCCAGGATCCTGAAGATCTTCCACAAAAAGCAACACCACCACCACCAGATGCTCACGTGATCAACTTCGTCTCCAGAGACTACGACATATTCCAAACTTCTTGTCCTAATGAAGAAAAGCGCGTGGAAGAATTCAAGTTGGATGGTGAAAAAAGACCACTCATCCCTACTACTCGAATAACTAATAAGAAAATCACCTTCAATTCGAGTATCCAGGATCCTCACCAGGATGACCTAGATGTGCGAATGGTCAATTTCATCTCTGGAGGATCAGACATATGTGGAACTTCCTTCTCCGCAGCAAAAAGGCTCGCCAAAGAGATCAAGTTGGATAACGGAGAACGGCTAATAGTATCCACCACTTTGACAACAGACAAAAGGATCATCTTCGATGAGGAAGACAAACTAAACATCCAGGATCCTCACCATGACGGTTTGATTATTACTTTATTTATTGATAACCATTATGTATGCAGGATCCTGGTAGATGGTGGAAGCTCGGTCAATATCATCCAGCATGATGTCCTCAAGAAGATTAACATACCAGATTCGGAGATCATCCTTAGAACATCAGTTCTAGTCTGCTTCAGCGGAGAAACCAAGAAGACATTGGGGGACATCAACCTCCCAATTTATATTGAAGGGTTAAATTCATATAAAAAATTCTGTGTTATTGATAACCTTTCTTGTTGTAATGTTATTTTAGGTAGGCGCTGGCTGCATGGAATGAAGGCGGTAGCCTCAACTTACCACCAATGCATCAAACTACCTACTCCATGGGGAGTTGTGAAGATAGTTGGTGATCAGGCGGAGGCCAAAAACTATTATTCCTCAATGAAACCAACAACCAAGCAAGCTATAGCATAGCAACCACAACAACATCCTAGGGACGTGCTGGAAGCTTGGGAGAAGGACTTAAAGGAAGTATCCTTGGACCCCGAGGATTCAGATGTAAAGGTGTTCCTAGGATCCAGTATTCCCAACAAGATCGAGGAGGATTTGGTATCTTTCTTAGGGCGAAGAAAATCTACCTTTGCCTTTAAACATTCAGACATGATAGGTATTTCAAAGGAGGTAATCATGCATAAATTAGGCCTCAGTTTATCTATTAAACCCGTCCATCAGAAGTGAAGAAAATTCGCCCCTGAGAGGAAGAAGATCATACAAGAAGAAGTTGAAAAACTTCTTAAGGCTGGTATGATTAGAGAGGTTCAATATCCTCGATGGTTGGCTAATGTGGTTGTAGTTTCAAAAAAGAATGGAAAGTGGAGGGTATGCGTTGATTTTATAGATTTAAACAAAGCATGTACCAATGATCCTTTCCCGTTACCACATATAGACTCCATGGTGAATGCAACGACGGGACATGAAATGCTTACCTTCATGGATGCTTCCTCTAGATTTCGACAAATTCAGATGGAACCATCTGATCAAGAGGATACCGCATTCATGACTCCTACCGGCATATATTATTATATTTCTATGCCATTTGGACTAAGAAATGCAGGGGCAACATATCAAAGACTGGTCAACATGATGTTCAAGGATCAGTTAGGCAAAACCATGGAAGTCTATATAGACGACATGGTAGTGAAGTCAAAGAAGGCTGAGGATCACCTCAGGGATCTTGAAGAAGCTTTCAATATCCTTGACCAGTATAACACGAAACTGAATCCGTCAAAATGCCACATTGGTGTTAAGGCTGGAAAGTTTCAGGGATATATGGTGACTAAAAGAGGAATTGAAGCAAGCCCAGAGCAGATTGAATCCATCATCAACCTAAAGTCACCTGCAAATGCCAAGGATGTCAAAAGACTCACGGGAAGAATAGCCTCTCTCTACATATTCATCTCAAGATCCTCAGAGAAATGCAAAGACTTCTACGACATTCTTAGAAAGAATAAGTATTTTGAATGGACAGAAAAGCATGAGGCTGCGTTCAAAGCGTTGAAGGATTACTTATCCTCAGCTCCAGCTCTAATGAAGCCTGTGGATGGAGAATCCTTATATCTATATCTAGCAGTTTCAGGTAATGCAGTAAGTGTCGTCCTCATCAAGGATCATGAAGGTGAATAGCACCCCATGTATTATGTAAGTAAGAGTCTTTTAGACGTAGAAGCCAGGTATTCTCATTTAGAAAAGTTAATCCTTGCTTTAATTATGGTTTCTACTAAATTAAGACATTATTTTGAGACTCATGCTATTATTTTGAGAACTAACTACCCTGTTAAGAATAGTCTTAGTTCCGTAGTGGGATGGCTAAGTGGGCTATAAAGCTGAGTGCATATGACATTCAATATGAGCCTAGAACAGCCATCAAATCACAGGCACTCGCAGACTTTGTGGCTGATTTCAGCAGTGACATGCAGAGAAAAGCCAACTTGGAGGTTCAGCAACAAGATGCAACCAAGGATCCTTGGATCCTCTTCACGGATGGAGCATCCAACGTAAGAGGAACAGGATTGGGCGTACTACTGAAATCACCACAGGGGGAAATAATACCCCAGTCCATGGCATGTGCGTTTCAAGCTACCAACAATGAGGCAGAGTACGAAGCAGTCATCGCAGGTTTACTTTTAGCAAAAAGCATGAGGATCAGGTATCTTCAAGTTTATATGGATTCTTTACTTATAACTAACCACTTTAACGGCTCCTATACCGTAAAAGGTGAGAATATGATCAAGTATATAGAAATTGTGAAGGAATTGGCAAAATCCTTCGAAATGTTTAGTATTATACAGGTACCAAGGGAAGAGAATGTTGGGGCAGATGCCATAGCAAATTTAGCCTCATCCTTGAAAATTCCAGAAGATACGAAGATCCCAATCATCCATGTACTCTCGCCAGCAATAGGAGAGCAAGAAGTTGGGGAGATAACAAGTGACAAACAGATTGTACTTTGGGACCCATTATCCTAGGCTAGCCAAGGATCCTGGATCCTCCCAATCAAGAAGTTAAGAACCAAGAAGGGTAAATAGGCTGAAGAACTACCATATGTTCTTTGGGCCGACAGGACAACACCCAAGAATGCAACGGGCCAGACACCCTTCTCACTAGTGTTTGGATCGGAAGCAGTTTTTCCTACAGAAATGGTGGTTCCCATAGCTAGGACAACAATCCGTGATCCTGAGGCCAATGTAGAGATATTGATTGAAGACTTGGATACTGTCGAAGAACTCACAGACCTGGCAAAGATCAGAATGGCAGCTTATCAACAAAGGGTAGCTGGGGCAAACAACAAGAACATCAGGATTAGAAGATTTCAAGAGGGAGATTTAGTTTTGAGGAAATCCTTTCAAAACACAACCAATCCGGCTGATGGGAAGTTAGCACCCAAATGGGAAGGTCCTTATCTAATCAAGTCGGAAGCAGGAAAGGGGGCATATCATTTGCTCACTATGGAAGGCAACAGGTTACCAAGAGCATGGAATGCTATCCACCTCAAGAAATTATTTTTCTGATCAGGATCAAGTATCCTCTAAGGATTGAGTATACTTAAAGGATCAAGGATCCCCAAAATTTGTAATATCTATCTGATCATTTATCCTTTTAAATTTCTTATTACTTAATTAAGGATAACGTATTCTTAACATTTTTGTTTCTTCCAAGTTTTAAGTATCAATGCAGGATATTAATAAGATGTGTAATAGTCAAGAGGTTGGGTATGACGGCCGATGGTCATATCCCCTAAGGTTTAAAGGTTTTCACCTTTCTTATAAATTAAAGTTTCTACACTCTCGCCTGGAGCGCGCGCTATTCAACGTATAGTCCGGGGCAGCTGGACCAGTACACGCTTAGTGGCAGACAATTTCGTTGCTTTCGGCTATATGGAGGATCCTACGATTTATGGTAGACGTACCATACCACCGGTTTATAACGTTTTCACGTTATCATACGTTTGGGCTAAATCCCGGTTTGGGCAAGTCTCCAGTTAACATCCGTATTTTGGTTTGTCCCTAGTTTTGGGCTTGTCCCCATTTTTGGGCTTGTCCCTAGATTCACGGGCTTCTCCCCAGTTTCGGGCTTGTCCCCAGTTTCACGGGCTTGTCCGTAGTACAAGGGCTTGTCCCCAGTTGCACGGGCTTGTCCCCAGTATTTTATGGGCTTGTCCCCAGCTTATTGGGTTTAATCCCAGTAAACATTATAAGTTGTTTGCAACAGAGTTTCTAAGTTCATTATGAAGATCAAGACTTATGGATTCAAAATCCTTAAATTGCTTATACCAGGATCACAGAACGATCATTACTTATGGTAACCTAGGTCTAATTAGACCTTATGGTATGATTTCTGATTGTCAATTTACCTTTATTTGTCTAAGATCTTTGTAATCCCTTTTACTTAAGGATTTAAGATCTTTGAATTATTTTTTGCAAGGATATTCTATCCTAAAATTTATTCTTTAAAAATATCATATCCTAAATATTTTTCATAAGGATAGTTTATCCTAAAAATCTTTCGTTCAAGATTATTTTTCAAAATGACAGCGGTGTTCCACTATCACCCGCCATTTTGGGGGCAATTGTTAGGACTGATATTTTTTCTGCTGAGGATATATTATCCTTGAAGATATGTCTGGATCAGTTATCCTCCCGAAGAGCTCCAGAACCATGTTGAAGATCAAGGATTCTCATAGGTTAATATTATTAGCAATTGTTTCATGTGTGAAGGTTAATGTTCAACAGAAGTAACGGCTATGTAACTTGGTCCACCTTAAATCTCGCAACTTGGAAGCTACCAGCACGTGGTCAATGGACGTTGGAAGACTAGTGGGATAGTGGCGAATAGATAGGAGTTATTGTTGTATTTATTTTCTATATATCGAGATAAGATCGATTAGATATGACACTGGTATTGACACACACTCAGAGCAGAACTCACTACTCTCTCTTTACACATTAGCTACTACTGTAACATCGATCTAATCTCCACAACCTTTGTAACCATTTTTTGATATTAATAAACCGGTGATTGACGAGTTTTCATCACCCGGGGTTTGTTTTCTTTTGATCTGAACAAGGTTAAAAGATTTTTCCTCGCAAAAAATCACCGTGTACACTCCATTTTTGTTCATATAATTGTTATTGTTATCTTAGCACTAGACCTCACATTAACATATTTGGATACATTATCCTTAGATGATTTTTATCCAAAACACTTCTGTTGAACAATAACCTACACATGTGAAACAATTATTAATAATACTGATCCTTGATCTTTAACATGGTTCTGGAGCTCTTCAGGAGGATAACTGATCTAGACATATCTTCAATATAATATATCCCCAGCATAGAAAATATCAGTCCTAAAAATTGCCCCCAAAATGGCGGGTGATAGTGGAACACAGCTGTCATTTTGAAATTCAAATCTTCTGCGAAAACTGGGTGATTAGATGGTTGCCAGAGATATTTACCATTTGGACCTTGATATAATCATAATCGCCTATAAATGTCGCCCTATATCCCTTTTATAATCACACATCCAAGTGACACGGCAGGAATCCTTTCTTTATTTTTTTATTTTCTTTGATAATAATGTCTATCACTTCATCTTCTTTACCTCATTCTAAACCTTCCGAGCAATCTTCCGATGACTCTGAGTTGTCGAAGATGGAGCCACAATGCCTCATAGCTAACCCTTCTATAGAGATTTGCAAACTCACGGATCCAGAAGTTGATGAGTTCCGTTCGTTGTTTCCATTGAAAACCTTATTCCTACCGTACGAATCTAGTATCCGCTGTGATGTATACTCAAAAACCTGGGTGTGCTTTCCGGCCTGCCCATTCCTTATTGGCTACAATTATCCGTTTCCCCCTTTCACTTAAAGTTTCTTAGATTCCACCGGCATATCCTACATACAGGCTATGCCTATGGTTTGGAGGGTTCTCAGCACCATAGAAAGGATTATTGAAGATGAGAAAATCGACTTCGGCCTACAAGAGCTATCCCATCTTTACACCCTTACCACCCACGGTTCTGCCCGATTCATTTTGAATCCAAGCCTCGACAACCCCATCCGATTTTGAAAGTCACTTTAAACGATTCCTTCTGGAGGAATCAGTTTTTCATCGTAAAACGTGATTCCATACACGGAGGGGCTGACCTTCCTTTAAAGTGGGTTAGAAAGGGTAGGATCCTGGATCTTTAGTAATGATAGGATCCTTTATGATTAAACTAACCTTGTGTCTTCTTTTTAATTGCAGTTGAGAATTTTGCTTCATTGGCTAAGTTATTAGGTACAGAAGAGAAAACAAAGCGGTTCCTTGCACTGGATACCGAAGTTAAAAAATTTCAAGCCCGATTCGTCGAAGCCTTCTACGAGATCTCCTCGGATTCAAATATTTCAAGTAAGTTCATTAAAAACAATTTCAAAGTAAATAAAACTGGATATAATACTTATCTGTCAACCGGATTTTTGTAGGTGCCAAGAAGTCTCAAAGGTCTGCTAGCAAGTTCTCCCTGGAAGACAATGACAGTATGCTCACTCCTCAAGACATCAAGAAAGAAATTCTGAAGACAACCACCAGTTCCGAGCCCAAGACTGCAACGATTAGATCTAAGTCCGCGACTTCCAAAAGAAAGAGGTCATTCGATCCCGAAACCCATTATGACACAGTCCTCTCTGTAAGTATCCTGTATCCTGCTGTGTTGAATTTAAGGATCCAATATCCTCCTAATCCTAACTAAATGGTTAATTAAATGAATGCTTTCAAGGAGCATTATGAAAATATTGTAGGCCAGATGAGTGACAAGCTGTCTGGGTTAGGGAACGCGGTGGTCAATAAGGACAAAGCTTTAGCCCAGCTCAAGGATCAAGTATCCACAGCAGATGCCCAGCGTCAAGAGGAGGTCAAGCAGGCAACGGAGGAGGCCAAGATGATGGCAGCCAGGTCAGTGCTGGAAGCAAGGATCAAGATGGCGATGGAGGCCGGTGATCCCGCTTTTGATAAGGCAACCTGGACCGTGCAGAAGTGGAAGACTACCTTGGTAGCTCTCGGTGGTGAGGAAGATGTGGAGATGTCTGAGGGGAATGAAGCTGGTATGAGCGGAGCTAAGGATGTGGTTGAAGCTGGTGAAGGTGCTGCGGAGGGTGAGGATGCAGCTTAATTGGGCGATGAAGGATAAAGAAGATAAGGCCCGAGCCCAATTTTTTTTATGTTGACGTTTTTAAGGATAATCTGGTTTGTAATAAACAATAGTAAGTAGGGTTTAAGGATCACAAATCCTCAAGACAATTCTCAGGGGTACTGAAGGTGGATGGATCTTCTGTTTGTGGGGATGAAACCTTTAGTGCCTCTGACTTTTATTTTCTCAGGGGTCTAAGTGACTTATATTAATGATAATCTAAAACTTTTAACTACTTTTTTGTTATCTGTTTTTTTTAAGCTTTTTTGATATAGTCTTACTTTTATTGAGAATTTGAAGAAATAATTCTAAGTAAAATTTTTAGGATATGATATCCTTAAGAAAAAGCGATTATAGAAACTTTTGGATGTAATATCCTTAGAAAAATAATTAAAAATTTTAGGATAGAATATCTTTAAGAAATAATTTAAAGATGTTAAATCCTTAAACAAAAGGGTATATAAGGATCCTAGTTAAACCAATATAAATTTAAAAGTAGAAATCGTAACACAAGGTCTAAGTAGACCTAAGTTACAGTAAGTATTGAACTTTCAGTGATCCTTGTAGGAATAAGCTAAGGATTTTGAATCCATAAGTCTTGACTCTTGTTATTGTACTTAGAACATCTGTTGCAAAGAACTTATAATATTAATTAGGGTTAAACCAGTTAAGCTGGGGAAAAGCCCTGTAATAAGCTGGGGACAAGCCCTATAATAAGCTGGGGACAAGCCCGTGCAACTGGGAACAAGCGCGTGTAACTTGGGACAAGCCCGTGTAACTGGGGACAAGCCCAAAACTGGTGTAAAACTGGGGACAAGCCCAACTATTGGGGACAAGCCCAAACTGGGGACTGGCCTAAAAATACGGATGTCAACTGGGGACTCGCCCAAACCGGGATTTAACCCAATCATGAGTGATGTGAAAAAGCCAAAACCTTAGCTAACATGAAAATGTTAGAAACCTTTGTCTTGAGATAACGTGAAAACGTTATAAACCGGTGGTATGATACGTCTACCATAAATCGTAGGATCCTCCATATAGCCGAAAGTAACGAAATTGTCAGCCACTAAACGTGTACTTGTCCCGCTGCCCCGGACTATACGTTGGATGGTGTGCGCTTCAGGCGAGAGTGTAACAACATTAATTTATAAGAAAGGTGAAAACCTTTAAACCTTAGGGGGTATGGGATTGGCCAAGAAAAATAGTGAAGTACCATAAATAAAAAGGAGAGGTGGCCAACCTCTTGATCATTGAATATCTTACTAACATCCTGCATTGTTACTTAAAACTTGGAAAACACAAGTATTAATAATATGTTATCCTTAAATAAGAAAAAATAAAAATGAATAAATGATTAGGTAGATATTACCGATTTAGGATCCTTGATCCTTTAAGGATACTTGATCCTCATCAGAAAAAGTATTTTTTGAGGTGAATAGCATTCTATGCTCTTGGTAACCTTTTTCCTTCCATAGTGAGCAAATGATATGCTCATTTTCCTGCTTCCGACTCGATCAGATAAGGGCCTTCCCACTTGGGTGCTAGCTTTCCATCAACCGGATTGGTTGTATTTTGGAAGGCTTTTCTCAAGACTAAATCTCCTTCTTGAAATCTTCTGATCCTGATGTTCTTGTTGTATGCCGCAGCTACCCTTTGTTGATAAGCTGCCATTCTGATCTTGGCTAGGTCTCTGAGTTCTTCAATAGTATCCAAGTCTTCAAGAAGGATTTCTTCATTGACCTCAGGATCACGGATGCTTGTTCTGGTTGTTGGCACCACCATTTCTGTAGGGATAACTGCTTCTGACCCAAACACTAATGAGAAGGGTGTTCGGCCCGTTGCATTCTTGGGTGTTGTCCTGTCAGCCCAAAGAACATAAGGTAGCTCTTCAGCCCACTTTCCTTTTCTGGATCCAAGCTTCTTCTTTAGGTTGTTGATGATGATCCTGTTGATTGATTCTACTTGGCCATTAGCTTGAGGTTGCACTGGAGTAGATGTAATCATCTTGATGCCCCAACTGTCACAAAAGTTAGTGGTTCTTTTCCCGATAAACTGGGAACCATTGTCACAAATAATTTCTGAAGGAATACCAAATCTAGTAATAATATTTCTTTTAATGAAGGGTATCACCTCTTTTTCGTGAACATGAAAAAAAGCTTCTGCCTCTATCCACTTTGAAAAGTAATCAGTCATTGCAAGCATGAATACTTTTCCTCCTGGTGCCTTAGGCAGTTTACCCACGATATCCATTCCCCATTTCATGAAAGGCCATGATGAGGATATAGAATACATAGGTTCTGCTGGTTGATGAAGGATGTTTGCATGCCTTTGACAAGCGTCACACTTCTTTAAATACTCCATGGCGTCTCTCTTCATTGCTGGCCAGAAATATCTTGTTCTCAGAATTCTAGAAAACAAAGCTCTAATTCCAGTTTGATTACCACAATCACCTTCGTGAAAGTCTTTGAGCACCTCTTGGATTTCAGGATCCTTGATGCACCTCAAGTATGGACCTGCAAGAGATTTTCTGTATAGCATATCATCTAACAAAATGTATTGTGATACCTTGAGTTTGAAAGATTTGGGATTCTCCGTGGCTGGAATCTCTCCATTTTGAATGTACTTCTTGATTGGGAAAATCCAGGATCCTTGGATCCCAAAGTACAATCTGTTTGTTAGTAGCTATCTCCCCAACTTCCTGTTCTCCTATTACTGGCGAGAGTATATGGATGATTGGTATCTTCGTATCTTCTGGAATTTTCAAGGATGAGGCTAAATTTTCTAAGGAATCTGCCCCAACATTTTCTTCCCTTGGTACCTATACTATACTAAACAATTCGAAGGATTTTGCTAATTCCTTCACAATTTCTAAATATTTGATCATATTTTCACCTTTTACGGTATAAGAGCCGTTAAAGTGGTTAGTTATAAGTAAAGAATCCATATAAACTTGAAGATACCTGATCCTCATGCTTTGGCTAAAAGTAAACCTGCTATGAGTGCTTCATACTCCGCCTCATTGTTAGTGGCTTCAAATGCACATGCAATGGACTGGGGTATTATGTCCCCCTGTGGGTATTCAGTAGTATGCCCAATTCTGTTCCTCTTATGTTGGATGCTCTATTTGTGAAGAGGATCCAAGGATCCTTGGTTTCTTCTAGTTGCTGCACTTCTAAATCAGCTTCCTTTTGTATGTCACTGCTGAAATTAGCCACAAAGTCAGCCAGTGCCTGCGATTTAGTAGCTGTTCTTGGCTCATACTGAATGTCATATGCACTCAGCTTTACGGCCCATTTGGCCATCCTTCCTGACAATTCTGGTTTTCTTAGCCCATTCTTAACAGGATAATTAGTTCTCAAAATAAGAGTATGTGTTTCAATGTAATGTCTCAACTTAGTGGAAGCCATAATTAAAGCAAGAATTAGTTTTTCAAGGTGAGAATACCTGGCCTCGGCATCTAAAAGACTTTTACTTACATAATATACCGGGTTCTGTTCACCTTCATGACCCTTAAAGAGGATGGCACTTACTGCATTACTTGAAACCGCTAAGTATAGATATAAGGATTCTCCATCCACAGGCTTCATCAGAGCCGGTGCTGAGGATAAGTACTCCTTTAAGGCTTTTAGGGTGGCTTCGTGCTTCTCTGTCCATTCAAACTTCTTGTTTTTTCTAAGAATGTCGTAGAAATCTTTGCACTTCTCAGAGGATCTTGAAATGAATCTGTTGAGAGCGACTATTCTTCCCGTAAGCCTTTGGACATCCTTGGCATTTGCAGGTGACTTCAGGTTGATGATGACTTCAATCCGCTCTGGGCTTGCTTCAATTCCTCTTTTAGTCACCATGTATCCCAGAAAATTTCCACTCTTAACACCAAAGTGGCATTTTGACGGATTCAGTTTCATGTTATACTGGTGAAAGATATTGAATGCTTCTTCAAGATCCCTGAGGTGATCCTCAGCTCTCTTTGACTTCACCACCATGTCATCTATGTAGACTTCCATGGTTTTACCTAACTGATTCTTGAACATCATGTTGACCAGTCTTTGGTATGTTGCCCCTGCATTTCTAATTCCAAATGGCATAACAATATAATAGTATATGCCGGTAGGAGTCATGAATGCAGTATCCTCTTGATCAGATTGTTCCATCTGAATTTGTTGAAATCCAGAGGAAGCATTCATAAAGGTGAGCATCTCATGTCCTGCCGTTGCATCCACCATGGAATCTATATGTGGTAAAGGGAAAGGATCCTTGGGGCATGCATTGTTTAAATCAGTAAAGTCGACACACACCCTTCACTTTCCATTCTTTTTAGAAACAACAACCACATTAGCTAACCATCGAAGATACTTAACCTCTCTAATCATACCGGCCTTAAGAAGTTTCTCAACTTCTTCTTGTATGATCACGTTCCTCTTAGGAGCGAATTTCCTTCGCTTCTGATGGACGGGTTTAATAGATAAATCAAGGCCGAGCTTATAAGTAATTACCTCTTTAGAAATACTTGTCATGTCTGAATGTTTGAAGGCAAACTTGGATTTTCTTCATTTTATGAAGGATATCATATCCTCCTCAATCTGACTGGGGATACTGGATCCTAGGAACACTTTCACATCTGGATCCTTGGGGTCCAAGGATACTTCCTTTAAGTCCTTCTCCCGAGCTTCCATCACGTCCCTAGGATGTTGTTGTGGTTGTTATGCTATAGTTTGCTTGGCTGTCGGCTTCATTGATGAAGAGTAATAATTCTTGGCCTCCACCTGGTCACCATCTATCCTCGCTACTCCCCAAGGAGTTGGGAGTTTAATGCACTGGTGGTAAGTAGAAGCCACCGCCTTCATCCCATGTAACCAAGGCCTGCCTAAAATAACATTGCAACAAGAAAGGTTATCAATAACACAAAATCTTTGGTAAGAATTTAACCCTTCGATATATATTGGGAGATTAATGTTCCCCAATGTGTTCTTTGTTTCTCCACTGAAGCCAACTAGCACCGATGTCCTTGAGATGATCTCAGAGTCTCGGATGTTCATCTTTCGAAGAACATCATGTTGGATGATAATGACTGAGCTCCCACCATCTACCAGGATCCTACGTACGTAATGATTATCAATAAATAAAGTGACAATCAAACCGTCGTGATGAGGATCCTGGATGCTTGATTTATCTTCTTCATCAAAGAAGATCCTTTTGTCGGTCGTCAAAGTGGTGGATATAACCGGTCGTTCCCCGTTATCCAACTTGGTTTCCTTGGAAAGTCTCTTAGCTGCGGAGAAGGAAGTGCCGCATATGTCTGATCCTCCGGAGATGAAGTTAATCACTTGAGCATCTGGAGGGGGCGGAGTTGCTTTCTGAGGAACCTCTTCAGGATCCTGGATCCTGGACTTTTTTATTCCAATGAGCTCCTTAAAGTGACCCTTGATCAGGAGGTATCCAATTTCCCTCCTTAAACCTATGCAATCATCCGTCATGTGGTCAAATCCTCATGGAAAGCACACCATTTGGATTTGTCTCTGAAGGTGGTTGAATTTATATTCTTTCGGGGCCACCTCGCTTTCTCTCCTAAATCCTTCATGGCACAAATCAAACCATGAGTATCTACTGAGAAGCAGTATTCGGAGATGCTTGGGTAGTCTTCATCATCGTCTCCTTCTTCAACCGCTCGAACGTTCAGATTGTTGAATTTGGAGTAGGGTTTTGAGTTGTTATTCTTGAACGAGAACCCTTGCTTTTTGTCAGAGGATTCTTGCTTTGCTTGATTCCCCAGATGATCCTGGATCCTTGTCATCTTCCAAGCATATGAATTTGAGTGCCCTGTTTCTCACTTCATCTAAGGACCTGCAAGGAGTCATCACAAGATCATTTTAATGCAGTCACCTCGGTATAAATCACTAGTTAACTTTTCAAATTTCCTACTACAGGAAAATTGACTGTTGAACAAGTTAACTAAGTGTGAGAAAGAAGTAACTGAAAAGGGAGGAAGACTTAGCAGCCATTTTAATGCAGATCCTGTCAGTGTGGATCCGAAACCCTTGCATAAACAAGCTTCTTTAAGTCTCTAAGGAATGGGATTGATCTCCATCCTTTCTCTGTACTGAGCTACATGCTCCTCAGGATCAGTAGTCCCATCATAAGTCTACATGTTGGGCGTCTGGAATCGCTTTGGGATTTCAGCATCACAGATAGGTGGAGCAAATCTGGATAACTTGTGGCTCCCTGCTGGTATCTTGGGAATCGGACGGACTACCCCGGTACACTGGATATCATATCCTTCAGCTTTTGTAGTTCCTTAGCCATAGCTTGGTTGATACTTGCATCCTGCATGGAACCACGGTTAGCATCTAACGATATAGGATTATAAAAGTTACCTCTTTGCTAGTAGGAGATTGGCATCCTAGATGAGTAGCTGAGGTACGAATCGTCTACTACAGGAGTTGGTCCACCGGAAGCGATGGTCTGCATGGGGATTATATTTTCTTCATGGACCTTGGATGACCTTTGATGATGAACCCCTGAGAATCCTTGATCCTGGAAGAAGGATCCTTGATTGGGGTTGAAGGATCCTAATGGTTGAGAGTTGAAGGATCCTGGTTGAAGATACAGTCCTGAGGATCTTGGTTGAAGGATGGATGATCCTTGCGAGAAAGTTTAGTATCCTTGAGCTAGTTGACCCATGGATCCCGGTTGAAGGATAGATGATCCTTGCCAGAAGTATGAGGATCCTTGAGTTTGCTGAACCATGGACCCTTGTTGAAGGATAGATGATCCTGGAGTAAATTGATCCAAGGATCCTGGAGTGGTGAAATCTAGCATCCTGGGCATCAAAGGAGTGTGATCCTCTGTTGGCCCCTTAGTCTTCTTGAGATCCTCTATCTTACGAAGGATCCTCTGATTGGTCTTGGTCTGCTGCTCCATATATGCTTTTACCTGCAAAAAACATTTTAGAAATATCACTGTTAGTACTAACCACCAGGGTGGCAGCAGTGGTTCTTGAGCTCTAGAAGACTGGCAGCTGTATTTTGCTTCCAGCAGCGGCAGGCCGTGGTACTCCCATGATTGGCGGAGGCATCGGCGGCAAAGTCCTTGATGAGAGAAGAACCGTATACGGCATGGTTGATGAAGAAGAGGTTGATGGAGAGGCCATTGATAGTGATATGGGTATGGAAAGGTTGAAAATGATAGGAATAATATGGATTATAACACCAATTGCCCCGCGGTGGGCACCAAATTATTTTGGATAACAATCTACTAAGGATAATGTATCCAAATCCGTAAAGTGAGGTTTAGTGCTAAATTGGTAACAATGAATATATGAACGAAATTAAGATGAACACAACGATTTGTTGCGAGGAAAAACCCGTAAATCTTGTTTAGATCAAAGGAAAAAAACCCCGGGTGATGACAACTCGTCGATCACCAATTTATTAATAACAAAAAAAGGTTTACAAGTGTTTGGAGATTCTGTTCGATGTTACAAATTAAGCTAGTGTGTAGAGAGAGTTATTGATTCTGCTTTAGTGTGTGTGAGAGTACAAGTGTTTTTCTAATCGATCATATCTCAATGTTTATAAAGAAAATACATACAAAAACTAGTCCTACTTATTCGCCACTCTTCCACTACTCCTTCAACGTTCATTAACCACGTGCTGGGAACTTCCAGTAGCGAAATTTAAGGTAGACCAAGTCACAAAGTCATTACTTCTGTTGAACAATAACCTACACATGTGAAACAATTGTTAATAATACTAACCTCTAAGGATCCTTGATCTTTGACATGGTTCTTGAGCTCTTTAGAAGGATAACTGATCCAGACATGTCTTCAAGGATAATATATCCTCAGCAGAGAAAATATCAGTCCTAACAATCATTATGCCCCATTTGTCATAATAGTTAGTTGTTTTTTTCCCAATGAATAGGGATCCATTATCACAAATAATTTCAGATAGGATACCAAATCTAGTTATAATGTTTCTTTTAACAATGGATATAACTTCCCTTTCACGGACATGAACGAATGCTTCTGCTTCGTTCCATTTTGAGAAATAATCTGTCATGGCAAGCATGAAGACTTTTCCACCTGGTGCCATAGGTAACTTACCTACAATATCCATCCCCCATTTTATGAAAAGCCATGAAGAATAGATATGGTACATAGGTTCTGCTGGTTGATGAAGAATGTTGCCATACCTTTGACAAGCATCACATTTCCTTGAATATTCCATAGCGTTCTTCTTCATTGTTGGACATAAGTAACATGTTCTAAGTATTCTAAATAGTAACGCCTTGACCCTTGTATGGTTAACACAGCCACCCTCATGGAAGCCTTTAAGCACTTCTTGGATTTCTAGATATTCAATGCACCTTAGGTAGGGTCCTGCATAAGATTTTATGTACAAAGTATCATGTAATATAATAAATTGGGATACCTTTGTTCTGAAAGCTCTAGGATTTTCTCCATTAGGGATTTCTCCATGTTGGAGGAACTTCTTAATCCGGAGGATCCAGGGTCCTACTTCAGGCCTGGATTTAGGATCCTTAAATTCTCTAGGACGATTCTTTGTTACTTCCTATGCTTCTTTTTCCCCAATTGCTAGAGAAAGTTTGTGAATGATTGGTATCTTTATATCATCTAGATTTGCTAAGGCATCTAGCCCAGCATTCTCCTCTCTTGGTACTTGTATTATAAGGCTATAGACTGGGGTATTATGTCCTTTTGTGAAGATTTTAGTAGTATGCCCAATCATGTTCCTCTGACATTTGATGCACCATCTGTGAAAAGAATCCAGGAATCTTTGGTCTCTTCAAGCTGTTGGACCTCCAAATCGGCTACTTTCTGCAAGTCACTACTGAATTAGTCACAAAGTCAGAAATTTCTTGAGATTTTATGGCGATTCTGGGCTCATATTGTATATCAAAGGCGCTGAGCTTGATTGCACACTTAGCCATCCTACCTGAATCCAAGGCTGCCAAGGATAACATTATAGAAAGATAGATTTTCAATAACAAAAATATTTTAAAAAAGAATTAACTCCATCGATGTATATATTAGAAGTTTATTGTCCCCCAGCGTGTTCTTATTTTCACCGTTGAAGCCAACAAGGCAGAGGATATCAAACCCCAACCTACGGCGGAAATGCCGGGGCGAACTGATAGTACACAGCTTTTCAAAGGTTATTATCAAGAAACATTATAAGTTTTAATATCTATTTAATAATTTCAAACAAACATTCTTGTACATCAATGTTATAAACAAACAATTACATTAAACATCCAAAATTAAGTTCTTGTATCTTTTCTCTAACATGCATCCTAAGTTGCTTCAAACAATCTTGATAATCACGTCACACGATAACCTGCATATGCGTTGAAAATAATATAGTTTGTCAAAACAAGGATGAATGAGCAACACACTAGTTTAAATGTACATATAGTATATAACAAAAATATGTAGTTGCAACAAGTCATATGAGAATAACAAATTAACCAAATGAGCAAGTATAACTGAGATGTCTAGAAGCACAAAGGCCAACGACTGGCGTATGATCATACTAGACTGAGATTATGTTGGACCTCTCCGAATGAGGAAGCATACAAAACAAATAAGCACGTAAAGAAGTAAGGTATAAGTTGTTAACACATAAGACAAATTTGCCGTTTTGTGTATAAGTATATGTGAGAAATATATTTACGCATATGTCCCCAAAACGTGGAAAACAAGTAAAAAAGGGGAATGTGGTACTCAACTCAACAGACGAACAATAGTGAACAGATAACTATAAAAATGACGAAAGGAGATCACACACGTTGACGATAAGGCCTAGTAAGGAAAAGAATACGAAGATATGCTAAGTTAATGAACTAGATCAGATAAGCGAGTTCGATGTTTATAAACTATTAAGCCATATTATATTCTTTAATCATAATTAATATAATATGTGATTATTAGTTTATTAAATTATATATAAAATATATTATAACATTTTATCACATATAAAAGTAAAATACATCTTTTAAAATATTATTAGTTTTATAAGTTATATAAATATACTTATATAAAATTTGCTTGTTATATATTAGATCTTTAATTCTCGATTTATTATATATATATACATATATATGTTTACATATACATACGGACTAGAGACGCGAGAAAACAAGTGTTACATTGTCGGTTTCCAATAAAATAGTTTTAATTAATTATTATTGTTAATAACATTTTTAATAATTGATTTAAAAGAAAACAAACAAAAAAAATGCTAAAAATCTGGGGTTGCAGGGAGACGAACCCGCAACCTGCACCCCCGAGACTCAAAGACTTTACCAGCTAGACTACCTTAGCGATGTGCTACAATAATCAGAACTGATTAAATATATACAGACGCAGATATTAACAGATTTGATTTAAGAACCCTAAGATTAACATTCAATGAAATCTGTTAATGTTAATATTTCCAGCCTTAGGGCTTTCGTTCATTACGTTAATGCGATTATAAACCGACTATTATATACCTCTTTAACGATCTGTGCAGAGTGCAATAATGAAGAACAGGGCAGGCGATAAGGAATGATGAACGAACACTGAAACAGATGATATAACACAATTGATTGGAGGGTTATGGACGGCGATGATGTAGGATACTAACTGCAGGGTTAAATTGGATTTATATAATCAATTACGTGTATAACGAGTTAGGGTTTAAGGTCGGTTCAAAATGAAATAGGTAAAACGAATCCACGAGATTGAGTTAACAAAATTAGCTTGTCGGTTAGGCCGCATATGGTAAGTATAACGCGAGTATAGGTCCAATTTCCATAAACACGGCGAGAATTGAGCTCCAAGACATACCAATTGATAATCGGGTTGCGATTTAGGGTTAGTATTAGGATACGAGTTATGGGTATCCAGTTGGTAAAATGGGTTATTACATAAATTTCAATTTCAGTCCTTGATGTTTGAGGATGGGCACAAAAGGGTTAATAGTTTAGTTAAGGGTGATCTTTGTCCTAAGTTGAAAGTTATGAACATATATTATATAAATAACTAGTAATAATATTGTAAAAATTTATATACTCGATAAGCGCGATAAAATTTCCCAAAAATAAAAAAAATAGATCGGGCAATATGATTAATGAATATTGATTTATAAAATCTGAGTTGTTAAAGTCTCCCCTACTTTAGGGAATTTCGTCCTAAAATTAAAGGAGATTATAACAAAACCAATAAAGTTTGAGGAAAATAAAATTTTAAAATAAAACTTAAAATTTATCATAGCACAGAACTTTGAATAGTTAAAATAATGCTTCAAATGCAAATCCGATAAGGACACTTATATATAGGATGTAACAGCGGCGTATCCACCATGTCTGTTTCACCTTTACATTTGCACCGTTATTCGAACCACTTTCAATTCTATATTATGACACACAATCTTACGCACCAAGATTTCCATGCGAGGACTTCGATAATTATGTTCCGGACCATAATTATTTAGATCGTCGGATGGTCCAAATGACTTGTCCCATTCTGTGGGTTACAAAACATTTGAGTAAAACATGATTTTGAGAAAACATAAAGTATAAGGAGTTTTAATTTGAAAACAATTCCAAAAGTTGCAGTGAATTTTAATAAAGCAAAGAAATTTTAAGGAGACTTTTAAACGTAAAGATATAATTATTTAAAGTTGGAAAAAGAGATAATTTAATAATAGTTAAGATTAATGAGGGTAGAAATAAGATATAAGTAAGCTTTAATAGACAATCATTTTAAACAAAAGGGACTTTATTCATAAATAGTTCAAATGGGGAAGTAATTCAAAGTCATAAAGAGGCGTGACAATATGTAATTAAGAAAAAATAAATAAATTAAGATAGATAAAGAAAACGGCAAAAGTCTTCGGGGTCTCTGGGTAGTTTAATTGACATGACTAGGAGCACCATGAGGAGTTGCATTCATAAAAGTTGGAGCGGTCGAGGTAAAATGATTTGGGGTAGCTTGAATAACGTGAGCTTGAACAGTTTGCGAGAAGGTTGATTGGTGGAAATATGTTCGGTAAACTTGAGCTTGTTGTTGCGAGGTTTGGTAGTGTTGGGTTAAGTAAGGTTGACCTTGAGGTTGATGGGTTTGAGCCTGGTGAGCATGGGTCAAGTAGTAGGTTATAGTTGTAGATTGGGCTTGATGAGCTTGGGTGAGTTGAGGGCACGCATTACGGAGATGATTTGGGTCCTTACAATGGTAGCAAGAACGTGTATTAGGAACATCAGGTTGAGCACAAGGGGTAGGTTGTTGCGGGACAGATTATGCAGTAGACGGGACACGGCAGGTGTTAGAAAGATGGCCATAACGGTTACATTGGGAGCAACTTGAGCATAGGGATTTAACTGGGTGATGATGGTTGCAAATGGAGCATAACGGGTAAGGACCGAGGTAAGGTTTCTTGTTTGAGGAGACTTACGGGTGGGTAGGTCTTGTTGCAGCAAGGTTCTTATGTTTCTTGTTGTGAGGATGTGAGGAGGTAGATGATTCGTAGACACCAATAAAGAAATTAGTGGGAAAAGTTGAATCGGTTGTATTGATGTTTTGAATATGGGTCACTATCCTAGGGATCGCAGCAGCTGTCCCTTTGGGGATACATGCGGCCCATCGGTGGTCATGAGAACTAGACGATTGATGTCGAGGAAGACAGTGGTTTTTTTAAATGAGACATTCTACGAGGACCAAAAGAATAAAGGTTTATAAGATGAATGATAAGTTGAGGAAATCATAAGAATAATAAAATGTTTAATTATGTGGAAATAATAATGTTGTCTTAAGAAGTAAGGGGATTTGCACCACAAGGATTAAATGTAAAAGATTATAAGATGAAGGGGTACATTGCGTAAATAGTTAATAAATGATGTAGTCAATAAGATTAATGTGTGCTGACTACATGAGGAGTTAAGTCAATTTAAAATTTATATTTTTATTAAGTTTACAATAAACTAACGATATATAAATTGTGGATGTTGGCCTCCCATGAGCTTTCCATGGCAATTTGAATAGCCCAACGAACTAACAAAAAACAGCTGAGTTGGGTAGCCCATGAGCGTTACATGGCAATTTGATTGTCCCAACTAATTAACGAATTAACAATGCAATGAAGCTTTCGGCCCAATAAGCGTTACACGGCGTTTTAACTGACCAGGCTAAATAACAAACTATCGAAATAAATATAGGTAGTCGGAGTATCTTGTGAACCACCACGTTTGATTACTCCAACAAAAATACGAAAACAAGTTAAGAAATGGATAGTATGAGTGCCCATGGGTTCCATGAATTTTCACCCAACTAACCATCTAAATAACGGAACACAATAATCGGGAAACCGAGTTTAGCCACGAATCACCGTGAATTCGGTTAAAATCAACCTAAGGTCTCGGTCATATGGCGTTTATGGGTCTTGCTCGGTCCATAGGGTTGAGTACTGTGGTCAGGTTATCACCCAGGTAAGGAATAGCATCTTACCTTTGGTTCTTGGAACCGTTTTGCCAATGTCCAACTCAGAGTTTCTCTTCCCCTTTCATTTATCATAGGAACATGCCACATAACCTAGCCTTTAGATGTACGGGTGAAAACAACATGTGGGAATTCTTAAGGAATTTCCTGAAAATAAAAGCAATCTAATTTTTGAAAAGTTTTCTTTGAAAGTTGAGGCATAGCCTCGGAGTTTGTGTGTGTGTGCATAACAATACAATAACTAATCAATAATTATCTAGGAAAGCTGTAAACAATTTAATCTGAACACATAAGGTAAACAGATAGGCACGTATAGGGGTCCTAAACATGTGTCTAAGGCAATTTCTAACGACCTATCTTAAACCTACGGCTTTGATACCAATCTGTCACACCCCAACCTACGGCGGAAATGCCGGGGCGAACTGATTATTCACAGCTTTTCAAAGGTTATTATCAAGCAACATTATAAGTTTCAATATCTATTTAATAATTTCAAACAAACGTTCATGTACATCAAAGTTAAAAACAAATAATTACATTAAACATCCAAAATTAAGTTCTTGTATCTTTTCTCTAACATGCATCCTAAGTTGCTTCAAACAATCTTGATAATCACGTCACAAGATAACCTGCAAATGCGTTGAAAATAATATAGTTTGTCAACACAAGGTTGAATGAGCAACACACCAGTTTAAATGTACATATAGTATATAACAAAAGTATGTAGTTGCAACAAGTCATATGAGAAAAACAAATTAACCAAATGAGCAAGTATAACTGAGATGTCTAGAAGCACAAAGGCTAACGACTGGCGTATGATCATACTAGACTGAGATTATGTTGGACCTCTCCGAATGCGGAAGCATACAAAACAAATAAGCACGTAAAGAAGTAAGGTATAAGTTGTTAACACAGAAGACAAAGTTGCAGTTTTGTGTATAAGTATATGTGAGAAATATATTTACGCATATGTCCCCAAAACTTTGAAAACAAGTAAAATAGGGGAATATGGTACTAACCTCAATAGACGAACAATAGTGAACAGATAACAATAAAAATGACAAAAGCGGATCACGCACGTTGACGATAAGGCCTAATAAGGAAAATAATACGAAGATACGCTAAGTTAATGAACTAGATCAGATAAGCGAGTTCGATATTTATAAAGCTATTAAGCCATATTATATTCTTTAATCATAATTAATATAATACGTGATTATTAGTTTATTAAATTATATATAAAATATATTATAACATTTTATCACATATAAAAGTAAAATACATCTTTTAAAATATTATTAGTTTTATAAGTTATATAAATATACTTATATAAAATTTGCATGTTATATATTAGATCTTTAATTCTCATTTTATTATATATATACATATATATGTTTACATATACATACGGACTAAAGACGCGAGAAAACAAGTGTTATATTGTCGGTTTCCAATAAAATAGTTTAATTAATTATTATTGCTAATAACATGTTTAATAATTGATTTAAAAGAAAACAAACAAAAAAAATGCTAAATATCCGGGGTTGCAGGGATTCGAACCCTCGACCTGCACCCCCGAGAATCAAAGAGTTTACCAGCTAGACTACCTTAGCGACGTGCAACAATAATCAGAACTGATTAAATATATACAAACACAGATATTAACAGATTTGATTTAAGAACCCTAGGATTAACAATCAATAAAATCTGTTAATGTTAATATATCCAGCCTTAGGGATTTCGTTCATTACGTTAATGCGATCATAACCCGACTATTATATACCTCGTTAACGATCTGTGTTGGGTGCAATAATGAAGAACAGGGCCGGCGATAAGGAATGATGAACGAACACTGAAACAGATGATATAACACAACTGATTGGAGGGTTATGGATGACGATGATGTAGAGATACTAACTGCAAGGTTAATTGGATTTATATAATCCATTACGTGTATAACGAGTTAGGGTTTAAGGTTGGTTCAAACGAAATAGGTAAAACGAATCCACGAGATTGAGTTAGCAAAATTAGCTTGTCGGTTAGGCCGCATATGGTAAGTATAACGCAAGTATAGGTCCAATTTCCGTAAACACGACGAGAATTGAGGTCCAAGACATACCAATTGATAACCGGGTTGCGATTTAGGGTTAGGGTTAGGATTAGGATAGGAGTTATGGGTATCCAGTTGGTATAATGGGTTATTACATAAATTTCAATTTCAGTCCCTGATGTTTGAGGATGGGCACAAAAGGGTTAATAGTTTAGTTAAGGGTGATCTTTGTCATAAATTGAAAGTTATAAACATATATTATATAAATAACTAGTAATAATATTGTAAAAATTTATATACTCGATAAGCGCGATAAAATTTCCCGAACATAAAAAAAATAGATCGTGCAATATGATTAATGAATATTGATTTATAAAATCCGAGTTGTTACAGAGGATCTTGGAGTTATTTCAGCCTCAGAGATAATCATATTTTTGAGAACATCAGCCTAGATGATGTTCTCAGAGCTCCCACCATCTACCAAAATCCTATGAACATAATGATTAGCAATAAACAGTGTAAAAATTAACCCATCATGATGACGATCTTGAAGGTGCATTCGTTGTTCCTCATCAAAGGTTATGACTCTTTGATAAGTCAAAGTGGTTGTTTGAATATGCCTTTTTCCATTCTCTAACTTGGTGTCTTTGGCGTGTCATTTTGCTGACGAGAAAGAAGTACCATATATGTCTGATCCTCTAGAGATGAAGTTGATTTTTTGTGCATCCGCTGGAGGTGGAGCAGCTTTTGGAACTTCTTTTGGATCTTGGATCCTTGACTTCTTCCTGCCCAACAGTTCTTTAAAATGACCTTTGCTGAGGAAGTATCATATCTCTTCTAAGTCCAAAACATTCATCGGTCAAGTGGCCGAAGTCTTCATGATAAGCACACCACTTCGATTTGTCTTTATAAGACGTTGACTTTTCGGTCTTTCTTGACCACCTTGCTTTTTCTCCTAGATCCCTCATGACATATATTAGTCCAGCAGTATCGATGAATAAACAATATTCTTATATTCGAGGGTATTCTTCATCATCCTCGTCTTCTTCTATTACATGAATGTTTGGGTTGTTGAAATTTGAATAAGGCTTGGAGTTGTTATTTCTGTACGATGATCCTTGTTTCTTATGGAGCTCCTCATGCATTTCTAAAGCACCTAGTTTTTCTTGGATCCTCTTGTCATCTTCTAACTTGATAAACCTTATAGCCTTGTTTCTAACTTCATGTAGGTACCTGCATGGAGTCATAACTAGATCATAATAAAAGTGGGAATCCTTTTGAAATCCCATCTTGAATGATTTGATAGCCGTAGCCATATCAATACTTGGAATTTCCAAGGCTTCCCTACCAAACTTAGTGACATAATCCCTTAGGGATTCATCACGAGATTTGATAATACGATATAAATCAATAGTCAACTTTTCAAATTTACTACTACAAGAGAATAGATTATTAAAAAATTAATTAAGTGAGAAAATGAAGTAATTAAATAGTGAGGAAGACTTAGCAGCCATTTTAAAGAAGATCCAGTTAACGTGGATCCAAAACCCTTGCATAAGTGTTAGGGCATGAATTTTACGCTGAGGATCCTTAACCCTTAACTATCTTATGGATAGATTATCCTTGAGATGTGTATCAGGTTATAAAGGATCAATGATCCTCGGTATTATTTGTTTACTAATGATTGCGTTTAGTATGGTGGTGTGTTAGACAGGTATAACAATTTTAAGGCGTGCTTGCATCAATTATCCTCATGGAGTATTCTCTAGCTGGAGTATGGATCCAGGATCCTTATTGAACATAGCTAGTAATGGACGATTTCGTGTGAAGATTGATGTTTAAATACAACAACAGCTCTTATACTTGTTCTTCCACTTATTTCGCTACTGGACTTCTATGGCACGTGGTCAAAGTGATGGGAGTGGCTAATGGAGGACTTGCGGATTATTAGGAGTTATTGTTAATTGTATTTTCTTTATAATTATCGAGTTATGATCGATTAGGTTTCACTGGTACTCTCACGCACTCTAGAGCAGAAGCAATTACTCTCTCTACTCACTAGTTTACTTTGTAACATCGATCATAAACTCCACAACACTTGTAACCATCTTTTACCATTAATAAACTTGACGGTGATAGTTTTCACCGTCCGAGGGTTTTTTGTGCCGGATATTATTATATTCACGTACCATCCGACCAAAGATTAACTTGTTAATCTTTGATCGAAGCAATTCGACCAAAGATTACCTTGCTAGTTTTTGACCGAAGTAAGATTATCATAATCAAGGGTTTTTTCCCTCGTGATCAAATCATTGTGTTCACCAATAGTTTGGTTATACATTCACTCCTATTGTGTTATCACTATACCTCACTTGACAGATTTGGATACATTATCCTTAGCTGATTTTTATCCAAAACAATTTGGCGCCCACCGTGGGGCACTTGGTGCTATAATCCAGAAAATACTCTATCATTATCAACCTTTTCATACACATATCACGTCCAATGGCCTCTCAATCAACCTCTGCTTCATCAACTATGCCATCTTTAGTTCCTCTCTCATCAAGGACTTTGCCACCAATGCCTCCGCCAATTACGGGAACACAACGGCCTGCTGCTACTGGAAGCAAGACGCAACTACCAGTCTTCCAGAGCTCCAAAACTGCTGTTGTTGCACCAGTGGTTAATACTAACAGTGATGTTTCATTTATGTTTTCGTAGGTTAAAGCATACATGGTGCAGTAGAACAAGACCAACCAGAGGATCCTTCGTGAGATAGAAGATCTCAAGAAGAACAAGTGGCCAGCAAAGGATCTCACCCACCTGATGCCCAGGATGCTGGATTTTACCAGTCCAGAATCCATGGCTCAGCTCTCACAAGGATCATCTATCCTTCAACAGGGGTCCATGGGTCAACAGGCCCAAGGAACCTCGCTATTTCAGCCATGATCATCTATCCTTCAACAGGGGTCCATGGGTCAACAGGCCCAAGGATCCTCGCTATTTCAGCCAGGATCATTTATCCTTCAACGAGGATCCATGGGTCAACAGAATCAAGGATCCTCATATTATCGGAAAGGATCAGCCATCCTTCCATCAGGATCCTACAGTACCCAACCTCAAGGATCCTTCTTTCTGAATCAAGGATCCTTCTTTCCGAATCAAGGATCCTCAGGAGTCCAACATCAACGATCCTCCGAAGTCCATGAAGGAGATATAATCCCCATGCAGACCATAGCCTCTGGAGGACCAACTCTTATCGCGGACTCCTCTTATCCCATCTACTCATCCGGGATGCCGACCTTCACCCAGTAAAGAGGTAACTTGTATGATCCTATATCCTTATATACTAACCGTGGTCCCATGCACGATACATGTATCAACCAGGCTATGGCCAAAGAACTACAGAAGCTTAAGGATATGATATCCAGTGTCCCCGGGGTGATACGACCAATCCCCGAGATACCTGAGGGAAGCCACATATTATCAAGATTTGCACCACCTGTGATACTGAAATTCCGAAGCGGTTCCAAACCCCAAACATGAAGACTTATGATGGGACCACAGATCCTGAGGAGCACGTTAATAGGGAAAGGATGGAGATCAACCCCATCCCTGAGAGACTCAAAGAAGCTTGCTTATGCAAAGGATTCGGATCCACACTCATAGGATCTGCATTAAAGTGGCTGCTAAGTCTTCCTCCATTTTCAGTTACTTCTTTTTCACATTTAGTTAACTTGTTCAACAACCAACTTTTCCTGTAGTAGGAAATTCGAGAAGTTAACTATTTATTTATACCGGGTTATCCAACCTAGTGATGAATCCCTTAGGGATTTTGTTACGAGGTTCGGCAGGGAAGCTATAGAAGTCCCTAATCTTGACATGGCTACTGTTGTTGAGGCCTTCAAGATGTGAGTTCAGAGGGGCTCCCCCTTTTATGATGATCTCATGATGACTTCTTGCAGGTCTTTAGATGAAGTAAGGAACAGAGCACTCAGATTCATACGGTTGGAGGATGACAAGAGGATCCAGGATCGTCTGGGGAATCAAACGAAACAAGAATCCTCAGACAAGAAGCAAGGATTCTCGTTCAAGAACAAAAACACAAAGCCGTATAACATGTTCAACAACCAGAACGTACGAGCAGTTGAAGAAGGAGATGATGATGATGAAGACTATCCATGCATCTCCGAGTATTGTTTTTCCGTAGATACCCATGGCTTGATTTGTGCCATGAAGGATCTAGGAGAGAAAGCAAGGTGGCCCCGAAAGAACGAGAAGACGACTACCGTCAAAGACAAGTCTAAGTGGTGTGACTTCCACGAAGATTTTGACCACACAACAGACGAATGCATTGGCTAAAGGAGGGAAATTGGATATCTCATGAGCAAGGGTCACTTTAAAGAGCTCTTGGGAAGAAAAAAATCCAGGATCCAGGATCCTGAAGATCTTCCACAAAAAGCAACGCCACCACCACCAGACGCTCATGTGATCAACTTTGTCTCCAGAGACTATGAAATGTTTCAAGATTCGTGTGCTATTTTAGAAAAGCCCACAAAAGAATTCGAGTTGGACGATGAAAGAAGACCGCTTATCCCCACTACTCGAGTGACTGATCGGAGAATCTTCTTCGACTCAAGGATCTAGGATCCTCAGAAGGATGAGCTGGATGTCCGAATGGTGAATTTCATCTCTGGAGGTTCAGACATCTGTGGAACTTCTTTCTCTGCAGCAAGAAGACTTGCCAAAGAAGTCAATATGGATAACAGAGACCAAACGATAGTATCCACTACCTTAACAATAGACAAAAGGGTCTTCTTTGAAGAGGAAGACAAACTAAACATCCAGGATCCTCATCATGACGGTTTGATCATTACTTTATTTATCGCTAATCATTATGTACGCAGGATCCTAGTAGACGGAGGGAGCTCGGTCAACATTATCCAGCATGATGTTCTCAAGAAGATGAACATACCGGATTCAAAGATCATTCCTAGAACATCAGTGCTAGTCGGTTTCAGTGGTGAAACAAAGAAGGCGTTGGGGGATATCAACCTCCCAATTTATATCGAAGGGTTAAATTAATACAAGAAATTTTGTGTTATTTATAACCTTTCTTGTTGCAATGTTATTTTAGGTAGACCCTGGCTGCATGGAATGAAGGCAGTAGCCTCAACGTATCACCAATGCATCGAACTCCCTACTCCTTGGGGAGTTGTGAAGATAGTTGGTGACCAAGCGGAGGCCAAGAACTATTATTCTTCATCAATGAAGCCAACAGCCAAACAAACAATAGCATAGCAACTACAGCAGCATCCTAGGGACGTGCTGGAAGCTCGGGAGAAAGACCTAAAAGAAGTATCATTGGACCCCGAGGATCCTGAGATGAAGGTGTTCCTAGGATCCAGTATCCCCAGCAAAATTGAGGAGGATTTAGTATCCTTCTTAGGGCAAAGAAATCTACCTTTGCCTTCAAGCACTCAGACATGACAGGTATTTCAAGAGAGGTAATTACTCATAAATTAGGCCTTGATTTATCTGTTAAACCCGTCCATCAGAAGAGAAGAATATTCTCTCTTGAAAGGAAAAAGATCATACAAGAAGAAGTTGAAAAACTTCTTAAGGCCGGTATGATCAGAGAGGTTCAGTATCCTCGATGGCTAGCTAATATGGTCGTTGTTTCAAAAAAGAATGGAAAGTGGAGGGTGTGTGTCGATTTTACCGATTTAAACAAGGCATGCCCCAAGGATCCTTTCCCATTACCACATATAGATTCCATGGTGGATGCAACGGCAGGACATGAAATGCTTACCTTTATGGATTCTTCCTCTGGATTTCAACAAATTCAAATGGAACCATCTGATAAAGAGGATACAGCATTCATGACTCCTACCGGCATATACTGCTATGTCGTTCAGACTAAGAAATGCAGGGGCAACATACCAAAGACTAGTCAACATGATGTTCAAGGATCAGTTGGGCAAGACTATGGAGGTATACATAGATGATATGGTGGTAAAGTCAAAGAAAGCTGAGGATCACCTCAGAGACCTTGAGGAAGCATTCAATATCCTCGACCAGTATAACATGAAATTGAATCCGTCAAAATGCCACTTTGGTGTTCAGGCTGGAAAGTTTCTGGGATATATGGTGACTAAGAGAGGAATTGAAGCAAGCCCCGAGCAGATTGAAGCCATCCTCAATTTGAAGTATCCTGCAAACGCAAAAGACGTCCAAAGGCTCACAGGAAGAATAGCCGCCCTCAAGAGATTCATCTCAAGATCTTCCGAGAAATGGAAAGACTTCTATGACATTCTGAGAAAGAATAAGAAATTTGAGTGGACGGAAAAGCATGAAGCTGCACTTATAGCCTTGAAGAATTACTTATCCTCATTTCCATCTCGGATGAAACCTGTGGATGGAGAATTCTTATATCTATACTTATTTGTCTCAGGTAATGCAGTAAGTGCTGTCCTCGTCAAGGATCATGAGGGTGAACAGCACCCAGTATATTATGTAAGTAAGAGTCTTTTAGATGCAGAGGCCAGGTATTCTCATTTAGAAAAGTTAATCCTTGCTTTAATTATGGCTTCTACTAAGCTAAGACATTATTTTGAGACTCATACTATTATTTTGAGAACTAATTATCCTGTTAAGAATGTTCTCAGAAAACCAGAATTGTCAGGTAGGATGGCTAAGTGGTCTATAAAGCTGAGTGCATACGATATTCAGTATGATCCTAGAACAGCTACCAAATCACAGGCACTAGCAGACTTTGTGGCTGATTTCAGCAGTGACATGAAAAAGGAAGCTGATTTGGAAGTACAACAACTAGAAGAAACCAAGGATCCTTGGATCCTCTTCATAGATGGAGCATCCAATGTAAGAGGTGTTGGGTTTTATACAAGTTTATCAAAGTCAAGTTAACCACATTTAACTAGAAAACGCAACGGAAGCTTATATTTTAAAACTTGTTATTGAACATACCATTATGTAAAACTAAAACCCAAAGCCAAAGATCAATATTACAAGAACAAAATGCTCACATAATGTAAATGTACCTCTTTTTACCTTTTGAAGAAGATGTAGATGGATGAAGAAGATGATGTCTTCAAATGGCAAGGTTGCAAAGGAGAAACCCTCAAGCTTTGTATACCCCAAGCTTATGTAGCAACAACACCAATTTGTGCTAGGATTTGAACACCAATTTGAAACTCACAAAACTCCCAATTTGAGCCAATATGGCCGTGAGTTTTTGAGAGAGAAAGGAGAGTATTTGTGACTTGATTCAACTCTTGAATAATAACAAAACCCAAGACCCAAAATGCATGTATGGGAAAATGGAGGATTAAAAGGAACCAAAGAGTTTGATTGGGTAAAACCACCACCCCACATGGGTGGCCGGTTTTGTTTGTTTTCCTTTTTTTTTTTTTTTTTTTTTTTTTTGTTTTGTGTTTTAACATTTAAAACATCTCCATCTCATATTTTATAAAACTAATTTTATAAAACATACATGCTATCTTAATTATTTAACCAATTAAATAATTAATTTATATAAACAAATTATCCAAATAATTTATTTAAATCCTCAAGTGTGTTTGTTTAGAAAACCAATTTTCTAAACGCGTAGTGTTCGGTATTCGTTCAAATGATCAAATCATTAAAAGAATACATTTGGTGTTGTCTAGCTTGTTATTGGGTATGACCCGACTTGGATCAAACACAGTTAGCCACATTAATATAAATATGTGTCTCGGGCATACGTAATTCCAACAATCTCCCACTTGCACGAGATACATAGAAAATTAATGCAAGTGGTGAATACCGCCTAACAACAGTTCACCACCCCTAATGTGTTTGACGAAGTGCCATTCAATAACATCATCCCTTCAAGTCCCTTACTTGATATGATTTAGGTGAATCTATCATTATATCCCTTTGTTACTAGATGTCATGTTGGATCTAAGAGACATAGGCGATCATTCTCTTTACAATTCAACTTTATCAGGCCTTAGACATCTAAACTCTCAACACATAAGAGGAACAAATTCCTTCTTGACTGTATACGCCTCTCACTATCACTTTTATACTCCACCTGAGCTCATCCTTATGTACCATCTTTTACGAATAGCGAAGGGGAGAGTCAAAGTGTAATACTCGGTGAAAATCAAGACCCAATATACATCTCAGGTCTAAGGATAATATGAAATTCTCCTTTACTCAAGATTACTAATGATCAAGTCAATCGACTCCATGTAGTAATATTGAGAGCGGGTCAGTCCAATATTTGTATCCCACAAATATCTATGAACTTTGGCAGCAAACCTATGCTCCATATTCATTTCTTATGAATATCCACCAAACCTAGTTCATAATAGTCTTGCTTCATATTTGTTCCCACAAATGTGATCGACTACGGACTTTTAGAATAAGATAACTTATTCATGGATTAAACATGCAAAATTAGAATTTAACTCAAGATTCCATAATCATATAAAAGAGTTAAATTACAAAAGTCTTTTAAACTTTAATACAAAATAGATCAAATCCAATTACTAGAATATCGAAGTCCTAAGCCACTCGCATGACGCTCATGTTTAGGTCTTTCTAGGAGCTTCGTGAATGGATCCGCAAGATTTTGATCAGTTCCAACTTTGCGAATACATATCTTTCCCTTTTCAACTTCATCCCTTATGTAGTTGAATCTCCGCTCTATGTGCCTTGTCTTTTGGTGCGAACGAGGTTCCTTGATTTGTGCAATCGCACCCTCGTTGTCACAAAAGATTTCTAGGGGGTCTTGAATGGAAGAGACCACCCCTAGATCGGTAATGAATTTCTTCAACCATGCAGCTTCTTGAGCTGCCAATGAAGCGGCGATGTATTCTGATTCTGTAGTGGACAATGCTACCACTTCCTGTTTTGAGCTCTTCCAAGAGACAGCTCCTCCATTAAGAGTGAACACATACCCAGATTGTGATCGAGAATCATCTCGATCAGTTTGGAAGCTCGCATCCGTGTAACCTTTTATAGCGAGTTCCTCCTCACCAGATCCATATATCAGAAACATATCCTTAGTTCTCCTAAGGTATTTCAATATGCTCTTAACAGCCATCCAATGACTGTCTCCTGGATTCTGTTGGTATCTGCTTGTCATGCTCAAAGCGCATGACACATCCGGTCTAGTACATATCATCGCATACATGATGGATCCTATAGCAGAAGCATATGGGATTTGTTTCATCGTCTCTTGCTCACCCTTTGAGCTTGGACATTGAGCTGAACTCAATATGGTCCCTCTTTGAATAGGTACAAAACCTTTCTTGGAGTTTTCCATCTTGAACCTTTTCAAGATCTTATCAATGTATGTACTTTGGTTCAAACCTATCAAGCGCCTTGACCTATCCCTATAGATCTTTATTCCCAAAATATAGGCAGCTTCACCAAGATCCTTGATGGAAAATCTGCTTCCAAGCCAAGCCTTAACGCTTTCCATGGTTGGAATGTCATTTCCAAATAGTAGAATGTCATCGACATACAATACTAAGAAGGTAATTATACTCCCACTAGCCTTTTTATACACACAAGCCTCATCAGCGTTCTTGATGAATCCAAAATTTTTGATTTCTTCATCGAAACGATGATTCCAAGTTCTAGATGCTTGTTTCAATCCATAGATTGATTTCTTTAACTTGCATACTTTATTAGGATGTTTCGGATCGACAAAACCTTCAGGCTGAACCATATAGACATCTTCCTCAAGATATCCATTTAGGAAAGCGGTCTTGACATCCATTTGCCAAATTTCATAATCATAATGTGCAGCTATGGCAAATAATATCCTAATAGACTTAAGCATTGCCACAGGCGAAAAAGTTTCATCATAATCAACCCCTTGAGTTTGAGTGAAACCCTTAGCTACAAGTCTTGCTTTATAAGTATCCAAGTTTCCATGCATATCAGTTTTCCTTTTGAAAACCCACTTACTTCCAACAGCTTTGGAGTTGAGTGGTGGTTCAACCAATTCCCAAACTTGGTTGTCATACATGGATTGCATCTCAACGTTCATGGCTTCAAGCCATTTGTCACAATCATTCTTGGACATTGCATCACGGTATGTGGTCGGTTCATCCGAATCTACCACGTAGCAACCTTCTACAAAAAATCCATATTTTTCAGGTGGATTGCTAATTCTACCAGATCTGCGAACGTTTTGTGTGTTTTGATCAACCACTTGATCACTTTCAACAACCTCTTGTTGAGTGCTAGTATCAACCAATTGTGTATCATCTTGTGATTCTTGATCCTCATCAAATTTCACTGTTCTACTATTAGTTCCTTCCTCAAGGAACTTAGTTTCCAAGAACTTACCCTTTCGAGCAATAATAACATTTTGCTCACTAGGATCGTAAAAGTAATATCCTAAATCATCTTTAGGATAACCTATAAAGATACACTTAGTGGATCGGACTTCTAATTTGTTTGGGGTGTATTGCTTTACATAAGCTTTACAACCCCAAACTCTTAAGAATGATAGCGATGGAGCCTTTCCATGCCATACTTCAAAAGGTGTCTTCTCCACTTTCTTGGTTGGAGCCATATTCAATATGCGAACAGCGGAAAGTAAAGCATAGCCCCAAAATGATAGAGGTAAAGTGCTTCTAGCCATCATCGATCGAACCATATCTAATAGGGTACGATTTCTCCTTTCAGACACACCATTATGTTGTGGTGTTCCAGGTGGAGTAAGTTGTGAAATAATTCCACAACTCTTAAGATGATCTTGAAAAACACCACTTAGGTATTCACCTCCTCTATCACTACGAAGTACTTTGATTGTTGTCTTAAGTTGTCTTTCTACTTCAGTTTTGAAGTCTTTGAACATTTCAAAAGCTTCATCTTTGTGTTTCATTAAGTACACATAACCATATCGACTATAATCGTCAATAAAGGTAATGAAGTATCTTTCACCATTCCTAGTCATTGGTCTAAAAGGACCACATACATCCGAATGTATGATACCCAATAATTCTTTTGACCTTTCAAAAGTTTTATTAAAGGGTTGCTTTGTCATTTTGCCTTGTAAACAAGATTCACATACATCAAATGAATCAAACTCATTGGTTTCTAGAATACCACTCTTGCGAAGAGTTTGCATGCGATTCTTGCTTATATGTCCAAGGCGACAATGCCAAAGATAGGAATCACCCAAGTCCTTCTTGAGTTTCTTGGTGTTGACATTATACATTGAACTATTATGTGACATACCACTTTGATCTATTTCATATATACCATTCATGGGTATAGCTTTAAAATAAAATATGCCATTCATCAAAACATGAATATCATAATCAATAAACTTAAGATCAAAGCCACATTGTTTTAAAAGAGACACGGAAATAATGTTTCTCCTTAACTTAGGAGCATACAAAACATTCTTCAAAATTACTTCCAAACCACTTGGAAGCTTTAATATGTAGTCTCCTTGGGCTTGGACTTCAACTCTTGCTCCATTGCCCATAAAGAGACTAATGTCCCCTTTGTTGAGTTGTTTACTTCTTTTGAACCCCTGCAACAAATTGCAAATGTGAGTTCCACATCCGGTATCAAGTACCCATGTATTTGAAGAAATAACATTTAGTTCAATATGTATAGTAAAGATAATACCTGAGGTATGCCCCGCATCCCTCTTATCTTTTAACGCATTGAGATAGGTCGGACAATTCCTTTTCCAATGACCTATCTCTCCACACTCAAAGCATGGATCTTGCGCCGCAACCTTTTGCTTCTTTTCCTTCGGTTTGATGGGCGTGATGGCTTTCTTCTTTCCCTTTCCTTGGACGTGGCCCTTGCCCTTAGCAACACTTGCTTTGGGGTTGGAGTTATGTCCCCTTTTCCCTTCATTGATTGTTAGAACGGGTAAAACCCTTTTACCCATTCCCGCTTCGGCCGTTCTTAGCATTGCGTGAAGCTCACCAATGCTTTTGTCCCACCCGTTCATGTTATAGTTCATGACAAAGGTTTCAAACCTTTTGGTCAAAGAGTTGAGAATCAAATCCGTAGCCAACTCATTAGAGACGGGACAATTCAACCTACGAAGCTTTTCAATGTAGCTTTTCATTTTTAGGACATAAGATGAGACGCTTTGGGTTTCCTCCATACGACATGCATGAAACGCTCGAACCGTTTCGAAACGTTCCGCTCTAGCTTGTTGAAGGAACATTTCCTTCAATTGAGTTATCATGTCGTATGCCCCATGATGCTCGAAATCCTTTTGGATTTCGGGAATCATAGTCCCTAACATGAGGCAAGAGGCTTGCACCGAATCTTTGGTGTACTTGACCCAATCGTTATACGCCTCCTCATCTTCCACGTTAGGCTCATCGGGAATGGGATCGTCTAAGACATATGATATCTCTTCTTGTTTGAGAACTATTCTCAAGTTGCGATACCAATCCATAAAGTTATTATGGTTTAGACGATCCTTTTCAAGGATGGTTCTTAAGGATAGGTTACGGGTGTTATGGGTAGAGGTGTTTGCATTGTTAGCGGCCATCTACAAAATTTAACAAAGTTTTATTTTAGTATTATAAACAATTTAATTATTAATACCCTTTTATTCCAAATTTTAAAATAATAATTAAATTCTAGAATCCAACGATAAATCAAATTTCGGTTAGGTGACCTTTATCCCGTTATTTGATTTAACAAGGTAGTCAACCTTGACAATTGCAACCCTTTGCAACTTCTAGAGGTATGGGACCATTCGAAATCCTTATTTCGTGTTGGCATGTTTATCCCATCAACACCATTGGACCCCATGCTTAGGTGACCTTTATCACATGGTTTCCAATTCAAGTCGTCCTACTTGTATAAACATGTAAGATTAACATACAAGTGGTTAGGTGACCTTTATCCCACAAATATGTTAATATTACCTTAAGTATATTAGTTTGCTCTAAAATGGTTAGGTGACCTTTATCCCATTTAAAGTTTCCTAATACGTTAAGTGTCTTACAAAAGGATGGTGTTAGACTTGTTTCCTTGGTAATTATGAAAAAGGGATTTTTAAGTTTTCCAATATTCTAGTATGAAAAACATTATGCCATATCCTAACATGCATTTAGAAATATGGCGATTTTGAAAACCAATTTTCAAGGTTCTAGTTATAATAAAACCAATTTTATTATATGTGAGTAATCGCTTAGTTTTAATAAACCCATTTAATTAAACTAATTGACGCGATATTACCAAATATATATTAGAACCCGTTTTATGCTTGTTGTCGTTCCTATGTGACGGTTTGGATATCCTAATATCTATCAACCACACATTACATAAAGTAAAACAAACAACCAAGCATACACATGCAAAAATATAGTCATAACCGAAAACCGCTAAATTTGACCATACTTGTTAGCCGAAACAAGTATAGGTCATAGGTCACACCTAAGGGATAAAACATGACACAAGGATGGAATGTTGACTCCCACTTGATCTTGCATCCAAATGCTTCAAGTATCCTTTCCAAGTTGTTGTGTTCTTGTTGGGCTTGTTAATGGGCTCCAAACTTCCAAAAGTCTTCTTGGGCCCAAGAGTGAAATTTATGGGCCTAATGGGCTTGAATCCCATGATGGGCCGGTGAGGCCCAACAAGCCCAAAATTTCGGTCCAAGGCCCAAATCCACTAATTCTTGCATCTTCAATTTTTACAAAATGTATCCTAATACATATTTTTCTAAAAAAAGAAAATGCAACTAATCTATTTATTACAAACCAACTTATGAATAAATAAAATACACAAGACTAAGATTATGAATTATTACAACCATATTGAATAATAAACATAATCAACATACACAAACAACAATCAACACATCCAAGGTCTAGGTTTCGGTTATGACACATCCAAACATACCAAATGTTCTAAGCATGCAACCTAAGCAACCAATGCCCAAAATCACCAAATAAAATCAGCCCCCCCCCCCCAAGAGGCTACGGCCCAAATTATTATTATTATTTTTTTTTTTTTTTCAACATCCAAATGTTATTAATGGTTTCCTAAGATCTTTCATGCATGTCAAGATCTTATAAATCCATGAGGGGTAAAATCCACCAAAATTTCGGACCCCTTTTTCACCCATGAAAAAACCGAAATCTATGAACATGTAAGAAGCATAAGTCCTTGTAACCGGCTCTTGATGCCATTGTTGGGTTTTATACAAGTTTATCAAAGTCAAGTTAACCACATTTAACTAGAAAACGCAACGGAAGCTTATATTTTAAAACTTGTTATTGAACATACCATTATGTAAAACTAAAACCCAAAGCCAAAGATCAATATTACAAGAACAAAATGCTCACATAATGTAAATGTACCTCTTTTTACCTTTTGAAGAAGATGTAGATGGATGAAGAAGATGATGTCTTCAAATGGCAAGGTTGCAAAGGAGAAACCCTCAAGCTTTGTATACCCCAAGCTTATGTAGCAACAACACCAATTTGTGCTAGGATTTGAACACCAATTTGAAACTCACAAAACTCCCAATTTGAGCCAATATGGCCGTGAGTTTTTGAGAGAGAAAGGAGAGTATTTGTGACTTGATTCAACTCTTGAATAATAACAAAACCCAAGACCCAAAATGCATGTATGGGAAAATGGAGGATTAAAAGGAACCAAAGAGTTTGATTGGGTAAAACCACCACCCCACATGGGTGGCCGGTTTTGTTTGTTTTCCTTTTTTTTTTTTTTTTTTTTTTTTTGTTTTGTGTTTTAACATTTAAAACATCTCCATCTCATATTTTATAAAACTAATTTTATAAAACATACATGCTATCTTAATTATTTAACCAATTAAATAATTAATTTATATAAACAAATTATCCAAATAATTTATTTAAATCCTCAAGTGTGTTTGTTTAGAAAACCAATTTTCTAAACGCGTAGTGTTCGGTATTCGTTCAAATGATCAAATCATTAAAAGAATACATTTGGTGTTGTCTAGCTTGTTATTGGGTATGACCCGACTTGGATCAAACACAGTTAGCCACATTAATATAAATATGTGTCTCGGGCATACGTAATTCCAACAAGAGGAACAGGTTTGGACATACTATTGAAATCGCCACAGGGGGACATAACACCCCAGTCCATTGCATGTGTGTTTCAAGCTACCAACAATGAGGCAGAGTACGAGGCACTCATCGCAGGTTTACTTTTAGCCAAGAACATGAGGATCAGGTATCTTCAAGTTTATATGGATTCTTTACATATAACTAACCACTTTAAAGGTTCTTATACCGTGAAAGGTGAAAATATGATCAAATATCTTGATATTGTGAAGGAATTGGCAAAATCCTTTGAAATGTTTAGTATACTACATGTACCAAGAGAGGAAAACGCTGGGGCAGACGCCTTAGCGAATTTAGCCTCATCCTTGAAAATTCCTAAAAGATACGAAGATCCCAATTATCCATATACTCTTGCCAGCAATAGGAGAGCAAGAAGTTGGAGAAATAACAAGTGATAAGCAGATTGTATTTTGGAATCCATTATCTTCAGCCAGCCAGATCCTCCCAATCAAAAAGTACATTCAAACTGGAGAGACCCCAGCTACGGAGAATCTAAAATCCTTCAAACTCAAGGTATCACAATACTTTTTATTAGATGAATTGCTATACAGGAAATCTCTTGCAGGTCCATACTTGGGGTGCATCGAGGATCCTGAAATCCAAGAGGTGTTCAAAGATTTTCATGAAGGTGATTGTGGTAATCCACCGGAGGTAGAGCCCTGTTTTCTAGGATTCTAATAACAGGTTACTTCTGGCCAACTATGAAGAGAGATGCAATGGAATATTCGAAGAAATGTGATGCTTGTCAAAGACATGCAAACATCCTCCACCAGCCAGCAAAATCTGTGTATCATATATCCTCTTTGTGGCCTTTCATGAAATGGGGTATGGATATTGTGGGCAAACTACCTAAGGCACCATGAGGAAGAGTATTCATGCTTGCAATGACGGATTACTTTTCAAAATAGATAGAAGCAGAAGCTTTTGTTCAAGTACGCAAAAAAGAGGTGATATCTTTCATTAAAAGTAATATTATTACTAGATTTGGTATCCCCTCAGAAATTATTTGTGATAATGGTTCCCAGTTTATCGGGAAAAAAACCACTAACTTTTGTGACAGTTGGGGCATCAAGATGATAACCTCTACTCCGGTGCATCCTCAAGCTAATGGTCAAGCAGAGTCTAGCAACAAAATCATCATCAACAATTTAAAGAAGAAGCTAGGATCCAAAAAGGGAAAGTGGGCCGAGGAAATACCATATGTTCTTTGGGCCGACAGGACAACACCCAAGAATGCAACAGGCCAAACACCCTTTTCATTGGTATTTGGATCAGAAGCAGTAATCCCAACAGAGATGGTGGTTCCTACTGCAAGAACGAGTATCCGTGATCCTGAAACCAACAAAGAAATCCTTCTTGCAGACTTAGACACTGTAGAAGAACTCTGAGACCTAGCAAAGATCAGAATGGTAGCTTATCAAGAAAGGGTAGCTGGGGCATACAACAAGAATATAAGGATCAGAAGATTTCAAAAAGGAGATCTAGTCTTGAGGAAAGCCTTCCAAATACTACCAATCCGGCCGATGGAAAGTTAGTGTCAGGTCCCCGATTGTATGTAGATTGTTAACAAATTAACTCATAACTCACACGATTTCGTGTTGACAAGAGAGTTAATGACGGGTTGCTATATTTAGAAAGAAAACCGTTTGATAAAGGCGGAACCAATAACAAACGATTTTGTTGCTGAGGAATCAAACAAAGTTAACTAACACACAAGATTCACTCAAAAGATTTTCATTTGTATAAAGTTAATCATACAAATGATAATCAATCTAGGGTTTCTTGATGAGAATGTTTTGTCCGTACAATCCTAAGAACGGCTGTCACTTGACAAATATTCTTTCTATTATCGTATTCAGCCGCTCTCCTTAGGTGTGCCCTAAATATTTCTTTTATAGGCCTGACACCCAAGGACAGCTGTTATTCCCTCTAGAAACCCTAAATATATCATACATATCCAAATTACATATTCAAAATAATCTTATGTGTAAAACAAGTCTTCCGGGTAGGCTTTGTAGAAGTAAACTTCTCCGAGTAGACTTTGTGCTCTGCCTGCCTTGTTTAGACTTGGTAACCTTGAAGTGTGCCCGGGAACAGTTTTCCGGGTATGCTTTACTTAGAGTATTTTCCAAGAGAAAATACCCACCGGGTAGATTTCAATCTTCCTAATTGTATCAGACTTTGCCTGACATAACCTTACTAGCAACCTTGTTCTTCAATGATCCATTCAACTCTTTGCTTGGAAATAGCTTATTACCAAAGTGTGCTTGGTAGCACTGTACCTTGCTTGAGTTGAACCTTGCCCGATGATACTTAAGATAATTCATTACACATCAAAGCATACTTGGACCACTCTATTATTAATGAATACCTTGCCCAGTCTTCCAATCACTTGGCTTCATGAGCTTGGTTAGCCAAGAGTTTACTCTGAAGTAAACCTTACTCGGCTATGAAGAACAAACCTGCTTGATATAGTGAACCTTGCCCGGCTATACACACAAGAGTGAACTCTGCCCGAATATCCACTAAAGAAGACTTCAAGAATATAACCTTGCCCGAAAGTCAAAATATCATGCCCGGCTAAGTAAAAGCTTGCTCAGATGTCTAAGGTGTGCCCGGTTTCATACTTAGTCGTTTCTGAGGAGGTTGAGAAGATTCCAATCTTCAAATATGATCAGTTTTGGGTCAAATCTTGACTCAACAATCTCCCCCTAGATTTGAACACCTCAGCTGTCCCAAAACTCTTCTACAGTTACTTACGCAGGATTAAAATACACATCAAATTAAAGTCAAATTACATATTCAAATAACATAAACAAGTTACATATTCAAATGTTGTCCGAAGACATTACAAAGTAAAATCCTACTATAAGAATCTTGTCTTTTTCTTGAATTGTAGTAGGCTTGTCTTCTGTTTGCAATAACACTTCCTGCTCTTTGCTTAAAGATATCAAGGACATGGTAATGAGTGTGACTTTCAGGAATGACCATGTCCCTTATATCCATCAGATCTTCAGTGTGTAGGTAAGTCAGATCCTCATCTCTTTTGATTATCCCCAGTATTTTCCCATCAGAATTCCTTAGCACATAATGACCAGTTTCTTTATATTCAATCTCAGCTATTACACCATTCTTTGAACTATGTAATTGGGGCATGTCATTCTTCTTTCTGAACTGATGCATGCATTCATGTTTGACAATGGATGTTTATCTTTAACATTCAACTTGTAATACGTTTCAGCACTATCCATTTTCTTCAACTTTGTTGTCCTTCTTGATTTGTGGAGTTGAATTGTTTTCCAGCTTCTCTTTTCTTTTAGGAAGGGGAATCCTTTGTCAGCTTCATCTTTTAAGTACTTAGAGATATCATTTTGCTGTCTTCCAGCCCTCTTGTTTCTGTCTCTATAATCATACAAATTTAGATTGGCCATTCTTTCCAGTTGTTCTTGAGTATAATCATTAAAATCACTTCTCACAAAAATGTCTCTCAGTTGCCTGCTTTCCATGATTACTTTCAGAGTTTCAAACACAGAATCATAGTAGAGTTCTCTTGGAAGATCCACATCTGATTGTGGTCTTTCTGTTCTTTGGGATCCATCCCTACTAGATTCACCTCTTCCACCTCTTCCTGCTTGTGGATATCTTCTTGAGATTGGAGGCCTGAATGGAATAGAGTTCATGGGTTTTCTAGGCCTCAAATTAAAAGTATTGATGTAGATTGACTCTACCATTTCAGGTGGGAGATTTTCAAGTTCAACAAGATCATGTTCTGCTTGTTCATTGAGAATAAGCATCATCTTATCTATCCCATGATTGTTTGACAATCCTGCAGGCACAAACTTTCCATCAACAAATCTTCTAGGGTTCTCACCTTCCCTTAGAGCCTTTTCCCAGTTAGCCTTTTGAATATAGAAAAGTTCTTTTAGATCTTCCTTTTCTAAGGCATTAAAAGTGGCTTCATCCATTCCCCTCTGATTTATCATTATGCCCCTTAGTATCTTAATCATTTCTTCTTTCTCCCAAAAAATTATAGGTTCATCAGTTGTTTCAGAATTTGATTCCTTTGGGATTGGGGTTTCATCAGCAGTTTCCTCTATTAAATTTTCTTTTTCAACTTCTTGCTTCTTCCTTAAGGTCATTAATTTTCTCTTCTTTGTGGAAGGCTCAGACTCTTCTTCTTCTTTCTCAATTTTTCTTTTCAATAATCTGAATTCTCTCTCAACCATCTCCTGTGTCATTGATTCCACATCATTGAGTGTTCTGCCATGTTCTATCAGATATTTACACTGTCCTACATATTTTGCTGTAGATATTTTCAAGTCTTTCCTTTTCTACAGCAATTTTCAGTTTGGCTTTCTCAAATTCCATCTCTTTTTCAGCATCTTTGGTTTTATTGTAGAGATCACTGAGTTGCTCATAACTACATTTTCTCAAATCAGCTTCAGAGTGATTGTGCAAATTCAGATACTCTATGAATCTTTTCCTTTCCTTTTCTTGCTTTGATTCCTTTTGTTTAGCATTGGTTGTTTCAGTTTGTAGCCACTCTTTCAATTCTTCTTTTCTTTTCATTTTGTTATAGAGTGTTTCAACTGCATCCCTTTCCAAGTAATCAATCATTTCAGGTGTCATCCCTCTCTCCAACAGATAACCACACATACCTCCATACTTCTTTTTCAAAGCTTCAATCTTTTCAATCTCTTCATTTTCTTTGACATATTTTTCTTTTACTTTCTCTCTTTCACTATTGTTGAGATCTTGAAGCTTGTCATGCTTGAAGTGGCTCAAATCTTTTTCATAATACCCATGCTTCCTTAGATAATCTATGTGTTTCTGAGCATCTCTATTCATTTTGTTGTATCAACCTTTCAATTGTATCTCTCTCCTTGTTCAATCTTTTCTCCAGTTCGTCATCATTCAAATCAGCTAAGCTCTCAAAGCTTATGCCGTAGGTTCTTAGTTTCACAATTAAAGGATTTCTC